>NW_026089273.1:0-4950 GCF_024542745.1 Macaca thibetana thibetana | reverse complement strand
TCAGCTGGAAAATGAATTTTGGAAATAATATTATAGATGCATTCATTTATTCTCTAAGCACATACTGGTAGTCTCTTATAGACCAGATCCCATGCTAGGTATTGGTAGAAAAAATGCTAAGACAATGTTGTCTCCCTCAAGGAGTTTACAGTCACACAGAGTGACTCCCAGGGTAATAAAAACAACCAGTAACCACGGTGGCGAGTATTGTGGAGCTATGTGAGAAGATGCTAAGAAAGTATGGAAAGATGAAATCTTGGTCTGCCTGGGACTGTGTGAAAAGGTTTCTCAGAGAAGAAACAATCTTCAGCTGGGATAAGCCATATAAGGAGTAATTGGATAAAAGAAAAAAAAATGGAACTAGGCATTTAAGGCAAAGAGGAAAAAAAAGAGAAACTGATCATGCATCAGTAATAATTATTGCAAGTAAAATTCACTGATGAGTCTTAAATTTATTGGGTAAAAGCTTAAGAAAAAACAAAATTTACATATCCTCAAAGCATCTCCTCCAGGGTATGATTGACTACAAAAGCAAAGATAACTTTACAGAAGTAAAATCTGGCAGAAACAACCTTCTAATGGATAGAAAATAGCTTTGCCAATAATAAGACGTATCAACATTATGAGCTCCGTGATATGATGCACTGAGAAAAACACAATATCATTTTGTGGTGTTCTTGCCAAAAAAAAAAAAAAAATTAAATAAATAAAGTAACGTAACTTTACTCTGATCCCAAGAAAACACATGAGACACACCACACCTGAGGTACATTTAGCAAAACAACTGATCATTGCTCTTCAAGAGTGTCAATGTCAGGGAAGAGAAGGAAAGATTAAGGAACTATTACAGACTGTCGGAGACTAGGAGGAAATAACAACTAAAATGTAAGTTGGGATCCTGAATATGGTATGGACTCAGAAAAAAGTTAGTGGAAAAAAGGGTTGAATTTGAATAAGGTCTTTAGTTAATAGTATTCCCTCATGTCAATTCCTTTTCCTTGATAAATGAAGTATAGTTAGTCAAGATGAAGTAAGCGATGAGGAATATACAAAAAGGTCTCTGTAATAGTTTTGAACTTCCTGTACAGCTTAAAAATGGTTCCAAATTTAAAGTTAAAAAAAAAAGGAATCAAATTTAAATACAGAAGTGTACATTTGGCAGATAAGTATATTGATAGAGTCTAAGTTGGATATTTCAAAAATGGGTAACAAGAACCCTTCCCAAACTTGGGCTGAATCATCTAGAATAACAGGCTATTGAGCAAATTCAGCACTGAGCACATAATGCAACATTTGTGTTTATAACAACCTTTGTTGACAGGGTACATGAAGATAGAAACATAGTTGTGAAACACTCAGACTATAGCTCAGATAGATTTAAAGGTTTGTACCAAGAGAGTTCACCCAAACAAGTGGGGGTGGCGGGGTCTGTGACATAGAATGACAGCAAGAGTTTCACCAACAATGTCTTTTGAAAAGATTAATCATCATTCCCATGCAATATAATTAAAATTAAAGATGGAGTGTTTCCTAGGGCCATTTATTATATGTGAATGTTTCTCATGGCTATTTTTTCTTCATATCCAACCACCTTATATCTCCCATAGTAGTGTTGGTTGTTCTACATTGTTGTCCATCTTACCCTGATTATGAAATTTTACTCATTCCTATGGTCTTTTATGCCACCTCCTTCCTGACTTTTAGCTTGAAATGTGGTTTTGTGTGTGTTATTAGCCTGGACTGAGAGCAACTATGCGCTCACAATGAACAAGTCAAATTTCTTTCAGTGGATCATACGACTAGACAACCAAATTTTTTTTCCTTCCCCAAAAACAAATGCTCCATGATAAGGCATCAGAGAAACAGAGACAAAGATTTTTTCCTCTGTCTTCTGTGCCTAAAGTTGTCCAAATCCCATCTACTTATTCAAGACGCTAGGGGCGCTTGAGAATCAAGGTAAGTTATTAGTCAAGGGTTTTGGTAAAATTGATAAGAGATAATAAAGACAAGAAGGAGAGAGACAGGCAAGGAGAGAAAAGAGAAGAAAGAGAGTGAAGAAGAGGCCGGGTGTTTGTTGTGGCCTCAGTCCTCTGATAATCCTAGTCCACTGTTGGGAGGGCCGTGGTAGCTGGATTTCACCTGAGGGTCAGGAGATTTCAAGACCAGCCAGGCCAACATGGTCGATGTGAAAGCCGTGGTCTCCATTAAAAATAAAAAACAAAAAAAATTAGCCAGGCATGGTTGGCACGTGCCTGTAAATCCCACAGCTAGCAGGGAGGCTGATGCAGGAGATTGCACTGAACACCTGGGAGGGGGCAGAGGCTGCAGCGAGCTGTGATCACACCAACTGTACTCCAGCTGGGGGCCATACATAGAGTAATAGAGGGTGGACATTTTCTCAAAATAAAAATAAAGAGAGAAAGAAAAGAACGGAATCGCAGAGCAAGAGGAGAAGAGAGGGAGAGAAAGAAGAGTGAAGGATGGAAGGAAAGAAAACAAAGGAAAAAGGAAAGAGGATACGAAGTATGAAAGAGAACAGAAATGACGAGGTAGAGAATAAAAGGAAGAAAGGAAAGGTTAGAGATAGAGAAGGAAAGGAAGAGGAAGGAAAAAAAGGGAAGAGACGAGAAGGGAAGGAAAGGAAGGAGAGAAGAAGGAAAAGAAGAAAGAAAGAGATGAGAGGAGAGTAAGAGTGAAAGAAAGAAAGAAAGAAAGATAAATGAAAAAAGAAAGAAAGAAAGAAAAAAAGAAAAAGAAAAGGAAAAGAAAAAGAGAAGAAGAAAGATAAGAAAGAAAGAAAAAAAGAAAAGAAAGAAAGAATGGAGGGATGGAGGAGGGAGGGAAGGAAGGTAGGAAGGAAGGAAGGAAAGTAAGGAAGGAAGGAATGGAAGGAAGAAGGAAAAGAAAAGAAAAGAAAAAGGAAGGAGGGAAGGAAGGTGAAAACGAAAGAGAAGGAACGGTAGGAAAGATAGAGAAAGAAAGAATGGGAGAAGATAAAAAATCGTCCAAAAAATTTTCTTGAACCTCAAAAAAGAAAAAATAATCTCCACAATCCTCAATCAATTCCCTTCTGTTTGGATTTGCCACTTCACTTTGATGTTTTAGATTACTCACTGTCAATAATCGAACAAACTTGTGCTTCCACTTGAGGTTGCTTAGTTTTCTAGTGTTGTGATTACTCTGGAGCTTCTATTTTAAAAGACACTGAAGTGGAAAGGCCTTCAGTTGACAATAAGAAGCTGGAGAAATGTATCTGTCCTCCATCCTGCACTCTCTACTACTTTCCTCAAAAATGCTTCCCTTACAAAACGGGAGCCCAGGTGACCATCAGGTGGCTTCATAGTAAATTGTTTGTTTGTATTAAGCAAAGGAATTGAAATGAAGTTGCCTTCCCGCAGTAGGTGACTTTCCATCTGGATTTTTATGCTAGGGGGTACTTATTGCCATGCCTTTTAATTAAGCATATCTCCCTGTTCTTCCTAAACATTGTTCTTCCTTTTTTTTGGGTGGGGAGGGGAGGGGGGACAAGAGTCTCCATCTGTTGCCCAGGTGCGAGTGCAATGTGCAAATCTTGGCTCACTGAAATCTCCACCTCCCTGGATTCAAGTACATTGCCCTGCTCAGCCTCCACGAGTAACTGGATTAGGTGTGCACCACCATGCCATGACTAAATTTTGTATTTTTGGTAGGGACACAGGGTTTTACCATGTTGGCCGGGCTGGTCTCAAACTCCTGACCTCAAGTGATCCTCCTGCCTCAGCCTCCCAAAGTGCTGGAATTACAGGCGTGAGCCACTGTGCTGGCCCCACATACATTTTTCTAATAAAGCAAAGACTCCTGATAGGGAAGGCTACATTAGGCCCACCACCGTGTCTGTGGCTCAATGTTTATTAGATCCATTTTCCTTGAGTAAATAGGTGGAAAGTCTGAATATGTTGGACACCTTCAGTGGAATTGTGGCATAGGAACCCGTGCAAAAAATATACGTAGTGGAGATCCTTGCCTTCCAAGATTCCGGGCCTCCAGGTATTAGCAGAGTACTTGATTCATTCCAATGTTTCCTGCCCTACTTCATCATATCATGCATAAGATTGCCAGACCCATCAGGTACAGCGCTATCCATTGCCTTAAACATTAGAGTAGGTAAGGAGTAATCTTGGTCTTGGGTGACAAAGAGTAGGAAAGGATCCTTGAAAAAGATCTTGAAGGGAGTAAAAAAGAGATTTTTCAACCAAAAAAAAAAGAAATTTATTTTTTTTAAATGAAGATATGCCAAAAATAAATAAATAAATAAGTCTAATGCCTAAGCTGAGATGGGGAACGGAAAAAGTGAGGGAGTGGAATTTGTAACCAGAGTACTGGGCATAGCCTGGTGACAGGAAAAGATGCATTGAGGAGAGGGATGTATAGTGCTTGAATCTAGCTACCTGGAATGTAGCTTTGCTCCCATCAACTGGTGTAAAAGAATATGATCAATGTGGTAAATTCTGGCAAGTTTGGTGTTCAGGATGTTGAAACTCTTGGCCTATTGTGTGGCCCTGACATGGGAGTGGCGGGATGATGGGAGATAAGTCCAACAACACCACCCCTCCCCGCCGAGAGAACTAGGGCATATGTATTTATTTTAGGAGAGTTATCAAAATATTTTGGAAGATTCACACTCTCTGTCAGAGTTTAAATTTATTCATTCATTTTATAAAACATTGGGGATGATTCAGAAAATTTAAGAGACATTTTAGACAGGTTTTCATCAAAGTCCTTTTATTTCCTACTCAAAATGACATTAATAATCAGACATTACCCACATTGATTTCTCAGTTTGCTCTGAATGAGTCTTTTAGGCCTTACTTATTTATTTTTTTTATTGGAGTATAGATTCAAGATCTGTTCTTTTTTAGAAGAAGGAAACAAAAAAAAATTTCTGTTGTTAAACTGTTGCTTATGCTTCTT
>NW_026089272.1:0-4956 GCF_024542745.1 Macaca thibetana thibetana | reverse complement strand
TATTAATATCTTGGAAGGGAGAGGATATTACTCCCAATGTGGCAGGGGGTGTACATCCACCCTGTGATATTCTTCTTTATATTCCAAGGCCGAGAGGTTGATATTACTCCTAGTATCACAGACACTGTACACCCCCATGTTTTTAATCCCTGCGATATTGGGAGTAGTATCATCCTCTCCCCGGGTGGAAATTAGGAACAGTATCACTGGGGGCGTGTACACCCCCTGCGATATTGAAAGTAATATCATCCTCTCCCCTCCTGGATCATGGAAACAACATCACTGGGGGGGTGTACACTTTCTGTGATATTGGGAGTAACATCATCTTCTGTGCCTTGGATTATTAAGGACAATATCACGGGGGACATGTGTACATCTTCTGCAATATTGGGAATAATATTATCCTCTCTCCCCCTGCATATTAGGAAAGATATCACAGAGTGGGTGTTCACCTCCTGCGATATGGGGATTAAAACCATCTTCTCCCGTTCTGGATATCAGGAAGAGTATCACACGGGGGTGTACAGTGTCTGTGATACTGGGAGTAATATCAACCTCTCGGCCTTGGAATATTAAGAAGAATATCACAGGGTGGATGTACACCCCCTGCCATATTGGAAGTAATATCAGCCTCTCCTCTCCATGGATATTAGGAACAATATCCCAGGCTGGGTGTATGCCTCCTGCTCTACGGGGAGTAATATCATCCTCTCCCTTCCAGGATATAAATAACAATATCACAGGGCGGGTGAACACAGCCTGCGATACTGGAATTATTATCATCCTCTCCCCCTCTGGATACTAGGAACCATATCACAGAAGAGCTGTACCCTCCCTGCGATATTGGGAGTAATATCATACGCTTCTTCCGTGAATATTAAGAGCAATATCACTGGGTGGCTTTCCATTCATTGCTATGTTGGGAGTCATGTCATACTCTACCCCCTAGATATTAGCATCAGTGGCACAGGGTGAGTGCACACCTACTATGATATTAAAACTAAAATCATGCTCTCCGTCCCTGGATATTAGGAACAACATCACAGGTAGGTGTACACCCCCTGTGGTATTAGGAGTAATAATATGATTAATTATTAAACATCTATGTCGATTTTAATAATTATCAATGACACAATTAATAGGATACCATTATTAATTATGGATAATTATTTTAAATATATGATTATGCACGCTTGAAAATAATTAGTAATATTAATGTCATTTAACAATATTATTAGTTCTTAATATTAATTATTATTTTATTACCAACATCACTTAGTATTGATTTAAGTAACATTAATTGCTGATATCATTATTTTATTGTTAATAGTGATATTATGATTAATTGTTATACTAATCGTTAACATTTTTTACCAGTATTAATTTATACTATCTTTATTGTGATTATTAATATTGATGATTGCTATTAATTTTTACTATATTTATTAATATTAATAATTAATAGACTTGTTCCTGATATCCAGCTGGGAGAGGATGATATTACTCCCAATATCGAAGAAAGTGTACACCCCTCTATGATGTTATTCCTAATAGCCAGGGGGTAGAGGATGACATTATTGAAACTATCACAGTGGGTGTCCATCCCTTCGGTCATCTTGTTCCTTATATCCTGAGTGGGAGAGGATGATATGACTCCCAATATCACAAGAAGTGTACAACCGCCTGTAATATAGTTCCTAACATCTAGGTGGGAGAGGATGATATTACTGACCATATCGCACGAGTTGTAAAACCCCTTCAATATTTTGCCTACGATCCTGAGGGGAGAGGATGATATTACTCCCAATATCGAAGAAGGTGTACACCCCCCTGTGACACTATGCCCAATATCCACTTTGGGAGACGATGACATTACGCCCAATATCCCAGGGGATGTACACCTACCTTGGGATATTGTTCCTTATATCGAGAGGGGGAGAAGATGCTATTGCTCCCAATAACGCAGGGGCTGGGGCTGTACACCCCTCCTGTGTTATTGTTCTTAATATCCTAGGGAAGAGAGGATGATACTACACCCAATATCGCAGGGGGTGTACACCCACCCAGTGATGTTGTTCTTAATGTACTCCACCTCCCACCACCAGGGATATCGTTCCTAATATCCAGGGGAAGAGAGGATAACATTATGCCCAATATCGCAGGGGAGTGTACACACCCTCTGTGATGTTGTTTCTAGTATCCAAAGGTAGATACGATGATGTTACTGGCCATATCGCAGGGGGTGTACACCCTTTTGTGATATTGTTTTTGACATTCAGTGGGGGAGAGGATAACATTAATCCCAATATCGCAGAAGGCATACAGACCCCTGTGATGTGGTTCCTAATGTACAGGGGAAAGAGAAGAATATTGCTCTCAACATTGCAGGACGTGTAACCACCCTGCCCCCCGTATATTGTTCCTAATATGCAGCGAGGTGGAGGCTGAGAGTACTACCAATATCCCAGAAGGTGCACACACACCTGTGATATAGTTCCTAATATCTAGCGGGAAAGAGGCTGATTTTACTTTCGATATCGCAGTGGGTGTACACCGCCCCCAGCCCCGGGGTATCATTCCTAATATCCAGGCGGGAAGAAGATGATATGGCTGACAATATCGAAGGGGGTGGACACCTCTTCTCTGATATGGTTCCTGATATCCAGGGGGTGAGTGGATGATATTACTCCCAATAAAGTAGGAACCGTACAGCCACCCTGGGATTTTGTCCTTAATAACCACAGGGGAGAGGTGACATTACTACCAATATTGCAAGGGGTGTACACCCTCCTGTGATATTGTTTCTCATATCCAGGAAAGGAGAAGATGGTATTAGTACCAATATTGAAGGGATGGACAGCCCCCATGGGATATTGTTCTAAAGATACATGTTGAAAGAGGATGAGATTCCATCCAATATAACAAGGGGTGTACACCCCACCTGTGATATGAGTCATAAAACCTAGAAGAAGAGAGAATGACATTGCTTCCAAAAACACACGGATTGTACACCCACCCTGTGATATTGTTCCTGTCATCTAAAGGAAGAGATGATGATACTACTCCCACTACCGGAGAAGGTACACACCCCCTGTGATATTGTTCCTCATAACTTGTGGGGGAGAGCATGATATTACTTCCAGTATGACAGTGGCTTGACACCCAGTCTGTGATATGCTCCTAATTTCCAGTAGGTAAAGTATGATGTTCCTGCCAAGAGAGTAGTGGGTGTACAGCCACCCTGTGATATTTCTCCGAATATTCAGGGAAACACAGGATGACATTATCCCAAATCTCCCAAAAAGTGTACACCCATTGTGTGATATGGTTCCTAATATCCGGAGGTGCAGAGGATGGTATTCGTTCTCCTATCGCAGGCTGTTTACACACAACCTGTGAAATTGTTCCTAATATCCTGAACAAAAGAGACTGCTAATAATGGACACACATTGCAGGGGGGAGTAATTGGCTATTACGATCCACATCGCAGGGGGTGAGGCACTCCCCGCGATATGGGGAGTAATAGCAACCCCCTCTCCCCCCTGGCTATTATGATCCACATCGCAGGGCAGTTCAGGACACCAGCCCTGCCCCAACCTTGACTGAGACAGTGGGTGTCATGGGACCACCTCAGGGTGGGTGGCAGCTCAGCTCGAAGGTATCCCTGCTGCCAAAGACCAACTGTTCCTGCTAGTTTGAATCTGGCCACAGGGTCTCTGTTGGTGAGACAGATGACCATGAGGCAGATACCCTGAAATCTAGCACGACAGAGCTCAACGCCCCATGAGAGGCACCATAGCACGCAGACTTTGCAGACATACTAGCGAAGGCCACAGCAGGCCCTGAGTGAGGAACAAGCTGACCAAGATCCTGGGGTTCTGCCACACAGCCCTTAAACCAGGGACTGGAAACTGTTTCCCTAAAGAGCCAGGAGTCAGTATTTTCAGCTTTGCCAACTGATCTTTGCCTCAAGGATGCAACTCTGCCATGGCTGCACGACAGCAGCCTTCTGCAGGTGGCCTGTGAAGAGATGGGCATGACTGCACCCCCATCAAACTTTACTTATGGACATGGAAACTTCTCAGTGTCATGAAGTGTTATTTTTTTATTTGTTCAACCATTTGGAAATGTAAAATCCATTCTTGATTCACGGGCGACAAGAGCAGGCGGGGACAGGCCGCCCCTTGCCGACCTCTGGAATGAGTTTAGAGAAGGAAATGACAGGCTGGGCCAGCGCAGCCTCCTCACAGCGGATTCGCTGCAGGAGGGTCCTTCGTAGCAACCACTTCTCATCCTTCATCTTGGCTTCAAGTGCAGCTCAGGTGGAGAAAGAGAGAACAGAACTGGCCTCAGCAACAAGAAGGAAGGAGATGCAGGGTCAAGCAGCCATGTGGATCCATCACACTTAACATTCACACCAAGCGGAGCACAGGCAGGACCAGCCCGGGGGGGCCGAAGTGGAGGCTCTCTGGGGTGGGGGACCTCTGGGTGGGCAAGATTCTCTACCTAAAACTCAAATAGAAGATCTACACAGCAGTAGTTACAGAAAACACACACTAAGAAAAAGGCCAAAATAAAAATAGGACACCAAGTTTGGCCAACCGGGTCTCACAAGCCAGTAGGTAAGAAAGCCCAGGAGGGCCCACCAGAGGAGCTGGGGGTGGGTTCCTGCCTGCAGGGGGCCTGGGACACCCCATTCCCACAGATGAGGACCCAAGCTTTGGGGAGGAAGCTGTCAGAGTCACCCAGTGAGCTGTTCAGAGCTGGAGCCACAGAGCAGGTGAGGAGCCCTGGCCATGTCCCCCTGTGCGCTGAGAAGCTGGGGTGGGGGCACACCCCCAGGGGCCGATGCAAACAGTGGACCGCGGGCCCTCCTCCTGCCCAGAGGATGCTCAGCTCCCAAGGGACCACCAAGGCCTGGAACCCAGGGACACACCACCTGACCATCATGCCCAG
>NW_026089271.1:0-5045 GCF_024542745.1 Macaca thibetana thibetana | reverse complement strand
GTGCCTGCAATCCCAGCTACTCGGGAAGCTGAGGTAGGAGAATGGCTTGAACCCGGGAGGCAGAGGTTGCAGTGAGCCAAGATCTGGCTGTTGCACTCTAGCCTGGCGACAGAGGGAGTCTCCGTCTTAAAAAAAAAAAAAAAAAAAAAAAAAAAAGCCTTGACATTTAAAAAATACCTCTGGCAGGGTTTCAGTGTAGTCATAATATTTAAAATATTACCATGATTTTTCAGTTTCTTACACATAATTTTGTTTAGTCACATGAGTGATAAGAACATATAGACTTCTTGCTGGGGCATTGGCTCATGCCTGTAATGCCTGTAATCCCCTCTACTCAGGAGGCTGAGTCGGGAGGATGGATTTAGCTTGAGGTCAGGACTTTGAGACTAGCCTGGACATTAAAGGCAGACTCTGTCTCCTACAAAATACATTAGCCATATTAATAGATTTCTTGGTTTGCAAGGGTTAACTTTTAATATTTTCCTCCCATTAATTGGCCCCCCCTTTTTTTTTTTTTTTTTTTGAGATGGAGTCCTCGCTCTGTCACCCAGGCTGGGTGCAAGTGGGGATGATCTCGGCTCACTGCAACCTTTGCCTCTCGGGTTCAAGTGATTCTCCTGACTCAGCCTCCTGAGTAGCTGGGACTCCAGGCATGTGTCACCACGCTGACTAATTTTTTGTATTTTTTTAGTAGAGTTGGGGTTTCATCATGTTAGTCAGGATGGTCTCGATCTCTTGACCTCGTGATCTGCCCGCCTCGGCCTTCCTAAGTGCTGGGATCACAGGCCTGAGCCACCGCGCTCGGTCTAATTTGCCACTTTTATCTGACTAAGATACCTTAACTTTTTCCTTGGATTGGTGATATAGTGAAATGATTAGGGCAGGGTTTTGAAGCCAGAGAGATTTGGGTTCCTACCCTGCTGTGGGCTGTAGATTTTGGGGGCAGTGGACTTTTTGAGATGGAGTCTCCCTCTGCCATTCGGGCTGGAGTGCAGCCGCGCGATCTCGGCTCCCTGCAAGCTCCGCCCTTCGGGTTCACGCCATTCTCGCCTGCCTCAGGCTCCCGATGTAGCTGGGACTACAGGCGCCCTCCACCATGCTGGCTAATTCCATTTTTGTATTTTTAGTAGAGAGACGGGGTTTCACCGTGTTAGCCAGGGTGTTCTTGATCTCCTGACCCTCGCGATCCGCCCGCCTCAGCCTCCCAAAGTTGCTGGGATTACAGGCCTGAGCCACCGCCCCCCCGGCATCCAGTGACTTTTAAAGTGGGTAAAAATAACCCTTACTTTGTAGAATGTTGCAAAGATTAGAAAGGATGTAATGTAAAATGTTTACCTATTCCAGTGCTTGGTATGTAGTAAGACGAATTCTAAAAATTACACTGAGCCATTTTGCCCACTGTGGCTTTAGAATAGAAAAGTATACTCATACATTAGAATTGTGCACCTAGAGCTAAGTGACTCCAGCCCTGTGGATACCCTTCAATGCCAAAATGGCATGTAGGACTAGATAGACGAATGTCACCTGTCCCTGTCTATTAAAACTCGCTGTATTGGGCCGAGGACATCGCTTGGCGGATGAGTAAGCCTCACCCATCTGGACAGCAGCATTTATACTTCAACGTTACTTTTATCTTCATATTTGCTGCTTGTTGTTATTTATGTGGTAACTAGCATGAATGATTCACATACACACATACATATTCTCTGTCTTGTTGTGAAATATTACACCAAGGAGAAAACACCATTGTGCAGTTAGTGACAGTAAAGTAGCCCCAGACACAGTGCTCTTCAGTGGAAACATGGGAAGTTTACGGAAGAAGCTCTGTGTCATAGTGATAGCCGTAAACTTTGGAATATGCAAAGATCTTGAAGTGTATCTCTCACCTATACCAGGGATTTTGGTACAGTAGAGAATTGCATTTTGAGCTTATGAGAACTGGTAGCATTGGATTATTTCACTTTATGTCTATCACTCCGTTCATGGGGTATTTTCAGATTTCATGTCAAGGCTCCATTTGGCTCAGATGGTACAATTGTCTGCCATGTTGAAATAGGTGGCAATGCAAATTAATATTACCCTGAAACAAGACTTTATTTTTTTTATTTTCAAAATTTTTAAAAATTATAGTTTAAGTTCTGAGATACATGTGCAGAACATGCAGGTTTGTTACACAGGTATACATGTGCCATGGTGGTTTGCTGTACCTATCAACCTGCCATCTAGGTTTTAAGCCCTTCATTCATTAAGTATTTGTCCTAATGCTATCCCTCCCCTTGCCCGCCGTCCCCTGACAGGCCCTGGTATGTGATGTTTCCCTCCCTGTGTCCATGTGTTCTCATTGTTCAACTCCCACTCATGAGTGAGAACATGCGGTGTTTGGTTTTCTGTTCCTGTGTTAGTTTGCCGAGATGATGGTTTACAGCATCATCCATGTCCCTGAAAATGACATGAACTCATTCGTTTTTATGGCTGCCTAGTATTCCATGGGGTACATGTGCCATGTTTTCTTTATCCAGTCTATCCTTGATGGGCATTTGGGTTGGTTCCAAGTCTTTGCTGTTGTAAATAGTGCTGCAGTAAACATATGTGTACATGTGTCTTTAGAGTAGAATGATTTACAATCCTTTGGGTATATACCAGTAATGGGATTGCTGGGTCTAATGGTATTTCTGGTTCTAAAAGTCTTAAAATATCCTCTAAAGCAGATTTCAAAATACAACATCCATGAGTCCACAAGAGACCTGCTCACAGACGGCATCTGTAATTTACAGGAAGATGACGCTGACACTGGCTTAACCATGCACTTAGCACACCACAGTTACAATGAAAATCCAATTTTGTGCCAAAAGTGGGAAATAAATGGAGGTGTAAGTGTTTGCTTTAGGAGACTTTGATCCATGTAAATAGAAAATGGTTTTATTACATGTAAAATAAGATTTAAAGTGGTCACTGTGAGGAATCGCCATACTGTCTTCCACAATGATTGAACTAATTTACACTCCCACCAACGGTGTAAAAGCGTGCCTGTATCTCCACATCCTTTCCAGCATCTGTTGTTTCCTGACTTTTTAATGATCGCCATTTTAACTGGCATGAGATGGAATCTCATTGTGGTTTTGATTTGCATTTCTCTAATGAGCAGTGATGATGAGCTTTATTTCATATGTTTGTTGACCGCATAAATATCTTCTTTTGAGAAGTGTCTGTTCATATCTTTCACCCTCTTTTTGATGGGGTTTTCTTTCTTGTAAATTTGTTTAAATTCCTTGAGCATTCTGGATATTAAATCTTTGTCAGATGGATAGATTGCAAACATTTTCTCCCATTCTGTAGGTTGCCTGTTCACTCTGATGATAGTTTTTTTGCTGTGCAGAAGCCCTTTAGTTTAAGTGTTTATTTTAATATTTGTGTAATAATGTCCAGTTTTATCAAGCAGAATGATCTACATAGGAGCTTTTATACAGAACTCATTGTTCTTCACTTAGAGCTTGTTAGTCCCATAGTGAAGTCAAATCCATCTTCAGTTGCTACGTGCCTTTGTTACACAGTTAAACTTGAGTTGGAGATGCTCTGCCGTAGGAAGGAATTTTCACCCCCCAGATGTGTTTGTGTAATATAATGTATTTTTCCCCTTTCCCCTGTGGAAACTTTGTGGAGGATTATTTCAGTGTTAACCCTGATGGATAGTTTAGTAATCGAACAAGTGTCTGTTACTCCTTTATTCATTGATTTATCAAGCACTTAATGTGTGTCTTCTGGGTGCCAGACACTGCACTAGACTCTGGGGAGTCAAAGGTGAATCACACTTAGTCTCTACCCCCTGGGAATTCATTGTGGTGAGAGAAATTGCAAACAAACCATTATGATCCTATGGAATATTTTTTAAAGTATGAAATGAGATAATGTGTGTGAAAAACTTTGTAAGCTTTACACATTTAAGATTTTTTTCTCCAGTGCATAGCATGATGCCTGACATATTTTAATTGCTCTTTATACCCTTGAATGAACTGGTGAAGGGCCAAGAGTTATGAGAGTATAATACTAGAGTGGAGACGGATTCGTTCTGCCGGATGGACAGGTGGGATGCAGAGGCTTCCAAGAATATCACTTTTGAACCGGACTTCGAAATATAAGCTGTTTATTTTAAGAATCAAGAAAAGAGATTCTGGGGGGGCAGCTGTCAGTCGTTAAAGTGCCTTGATTAAGATGAACCACATATCTACAGGCTTATACAGTTTACAGGACGCTTTGTTTACAGTATCTCTTTTGAGCCTTATGACAGGTGCATGAGGTGAGTTCATACAACCAAGAGAAGCCTTGACCAGACCTGGGTTCTAGGGTGTAAGAGACAGCATCTGGCCAGTTTATTCTCTTCAGTTTCACGGATGCTATGATTGCTAATATTATTGTATTTCAATTTGTGAAAGCATGGTTTTCTGAGTTACAAGTATATGAAAGACAAATGTATACATGTAATAAAATGTATAGTTTTCTTTTTTTTTTCTTTTTTTTTTTTTTTTTTTTTTTTTTTTGAGAGAGAGTCTCGCTCAGTCCCAGGCTAGAGTGCAGTGGTGCGATCTTGGCACACTGCAAACTCTGCCTCTGAGGTTCAAGCTATTTTCCTGCCTCAGCCACCCAAGGAGCTGGGATTGCAGGTGTGCACCACCATGCCTGCCTAATTTTTGTATTTTTAGTAGAGAGGGGGTTTCACCATGTTGGCCAGGCTGGCTTCGAACTGCTGACCTCATGATCTGCCTGCCTCGACCTCCAAAAGTGATGGGATTTTAGACCTGAGCCACCGCACCCATAGTTTTCTTTTTATTTCTGTGTAGCAGGTTAGCTTGTATTGATACATGAGGAGGTTTTTTTCAGAGGTTTCAAAAACAAGCTAGAAAATGCTTCCATAATATTTCATAGATTCTTTATGATTCAAGCAGTTTTTCAGGATTTTCAGTCCATTTAAAGCATTTCTCTAACGAACACTAAAAATTATGAGCTCTACATTCTCTTGTAAGCTTTCTTTTTCTGTTATAGTTGAGCAA
>NW_026089270.1:0-5118 GCF_024542745.1 Macaca thibetana thibetana | reverse complement strand
TGGCCAGGCTGGTCTTGAACTCCTGACCTCAAGTGATCCGCCCACCTCGGCCTCCCAAAGTGTTGGGATTACAGGCGTGAGCCACCGCGCCTGGCCGCAATACATTTTTTGTTAGGTTAGAATATATATATATATTAGAATTTTTAGAATAATATTACTCTGCTCTCAAGCCTTGAACTGATTTTTCTACCTTACTGCATTGCTTGTTCCCTTTAAAACCCGAACTTCTCTTGACCCTTCCTCCTGCCCCGCCACTCCACCCTTCCCAGCCTCTGTTATCGCATCTTTCCACTCTACCGTCCATGTGATCAAACCTTTTAGCTTCCATCATATAAAAAACAATTTGCAAAAATATTTGTCTTTTTGGTGTCTGGCTATCTCTCAGATCTAACGACTTTCCAAGCCTGGGCATGTTGGATCATGCATGTAACACCAGAACTTCAGGAGCGCCAAAGTGGGAGGACCTGCTTGAGGCCCCAGGAGTTCAAGACCAGCCCTGGGCAACTTATGTGATACCGCCCATCTCTATCTACAAAAAATAAACAAAATTAGACAGGTGTGGTGGCTATGATGAACACGAGTGCAGGCATCCCTTTGATAGATCGATTTCTGTTCCTCTGGGAAGATATCTAGTAGTGGGATTAATAGTAGCTATTGTGCCCAGTAAGGCCCCACTTCTTAATATTATTCTAATATAATTCTAATCGCCACTCTGACTGGCGTAAGGTGGTATCTCATTCTGGTTTTGATTTGCATTTCTCTGTGATGAGTGATGTGGAGCATTTTTTATGGTAATGCTTTTGACTGACTGTGCCCACATTTACAACTGTCTTTGACCAGAGACCTGTACCACAGAGTACTACACAGGATTAAGGAGGAGCATCAGAAGGCAGTGGAACAGATGTGACGGCCGATGATCTTGGTTGGTAGGAAAAAGAGGACAAGCCATATTGAAGAGGGGGGGGGGGACTTTTACCTCATTTTTTGAAAACCTATGTGCTATGGTCTAAATGTCCCCCAAAATTGACGTGTTTAAACTTCATCACTAAGGGATAGTATTAAGTGGGGTCTTATGGCACAGTGGCTCACACCTGTAATCCCAACACTTTGGGAGGCTGAGGTGGAAGAATCACTTGAGTCTAGGAGTCCAAGACCAGCCTAGGCAACATAGCGAAGACCCCATCTCTACAAAAAAAAAAAAAAATTGTTTTTAATTAGCCAGACGTGGTGGCACACACTTGTGGTCTCAGCTACACAGGAGCTGAGGTGGGAGGATTGCTTGAGCCCAGCAGGTTCAGGCTGCAGTGAGCCGTGATTGCACCCCTGCACTCCAGCGTGGGCGACAGAGTAAGATTCTGGCTCAAAAAAGAAAAAAAAAAAAAAAAAGGCAGCGGGGTCTTTAAGAGGTGATGAAGTCATGAGTATACTACACCTATTCTTTTGTTTGTTGGATTTTGTTTTGAGTTGGAGTCTCGCAGTGTTCGCCCCGCGTCTGGAGTGCAGTGGCAGCCGATCTCGGGCTTCTCATGCAAGCTCTTCCTCCTTGGGGTTCACGCCCATTCTCCCTGCCCTCAGCCTCCTGAGTAGCTGGGACGACAAGGCGTCGAGCACCACCACGCCCGGCCTAATTTTTCTGTATTTTTAGATAGAGCCGGGGTTTCAACACCCGTGTTAGCCCAGGATGGTCACGATCGAATCCTGACCTCCCGTCGAGATCCGCCCCCTCCCCCGGCTTCCCAAAAGTGGCTGGGATTACAGGCTTGAGCCACCGTGCCCAGCAGTACTCCACCTTTTCAAATGGGATGAAGGCCGTAATACGAGAGGCCTTAGGGGTGAGCAACCTCATGAAAGGCCTGAGGGAATGAGTCTGTAGCCTTTGCACATGACAATGTGAGGACATGGCACCAGACACCCAATGCCACGGCCTCGATCCTGGACTTCTCAGCCTCCAGAACTGCCTCTAGAACTTTAAGAAATAAATTTCTATTGTTTGGAAATCACCCAGTTGCAGGTATTTTGTTGCAGCAGCAAAACCGACTGAGACACCGTGTCACTGTACAGTCTTTGCAGTCAGCATGGCTTCAGCTGAGCAAAGAAGGACATAAGAGTTGGGTCTCATCCTCACGACCCTCTTTCTCTCCTCTCTTCTCTCGGGCTCATCACTCCCCAGCCATCCACACCAGAAGCCTCCAGGTCACTTTCTTCTCCTTGCTCTCCCTCACCATCAAGCCCTGCCAAGTCTCCCTGTGGAATCCACCACCTTCTCTCCACTCCCACTGCCTGAACCCTTAATGTCTCCTGGAGCCCTGGAAAGAGCTTCCAAACCATTCTCCAGGCTTCCAGTTTCTCCTCTTCCAATTCATCCTCTATTATATTATCACCCCATAAGTCTTGCCCTGCAACTCGTAATACTTGCCCTTTTATAAAAATAATAGCAACAATATCTCCTACAACTAAGATTTAGAGAACACGGATTATGTGTCTAACACTGTTCTAAGCACCTTACACGCATTACAAACTCCTGCTAACAGAACAGAGCAGAGACTCCAACGTGGCACGCAAAGTCTTTCACTACCAGGCCCCAAGCCCCTTTCCACCCCCATCTCCCATGTCCTCCGTCTTTGCCGCTTCCCCCCAGTTCTTTCCGGGTGCTGTGATCTCTCAAGACACACTACCCCTCTCCCGCATTACCACGTCCAATCGTGCCGGTTTCCTTTGCCGTTGTTACGTGTTTCTGCTACTGTATCCAATTCTTGTATCTTTTTAAGTGTTTCCTACGATGACACTTTCAAAAAGCCTTTAAAATGCAGGATTGGCAGGCTGGGTACAGTGGCTCATGTCTGTAAATCCCCGCACTTTGGGAGGCTGCTGTGAGCCAGATGACCTCGAGGTGTCCGGCCGTTCAAGGGTCAGGCCTGCCTGCCTGCCAATAAGATGAAACCCCAACTCTACTAAAAATACAAAAATAAGCCGGGCATAGGTGGCCCATGCACCAGTACAATCTCAACTACTCCTCGGTGAGGGCAGAGACAGGAGAATCCACTTAGAACCTGGGTCGGGGAAGGCAACAGAAAGTTGCAGCTAGTGAGCGCGTAAGATTGCACCATTTTCCATTCCGGCCTGGGCAACAAGAGAGCGAAACTCTGTCACAAAAACACAAAAAAAATAAAAAAACAAAAAAAAAGGCAAGGCTTTGCACCCTTGAAAATTTAAAAAATTTTCCTTTAACTTAAAGGAACAACTGAGGTCAGGTGCAGGAACTCATGTCTTGTAAATCCCAGAACTCTGGCGAGGCTGGCAAGTCAGGTGGATCGCTTAAGCCCAGGTGTTCAAGGACCAGTCCCTGGGGGGTACACCTAGTGAGAACCCCATCTCTACAAAAAATGCAAAAATCTAGCTGGGATGGTGGTGCATAGCCTGTAGTCCCAGTCAACTTTCGGGGAGGCCTGAAAGTGGGAGGATCACCCTGAGGCCCAGGAGGTGGGGGGCTGAAGTGACCCATGATTGTTTGCCACTGTGCACTCCAGGCCTTGGTTACAGTGGCAGAGCAAAACCCTGTGGCAAATTTTACAAGAAAAAGCAAAACGAAAAGCAAACCATTTAGCCTTAACATACCTTTTCATAAAAATAACTCCAATTGATGGCTTTCATCTAGGGCTAAACATTTTGGTTTCCTGTAGAACGAACTCATTTTGTTTAATAATTCCAGTGGGACATTTCTATGCTCCCAAGATAGACAGAGCCCCTAAATCTGCAAGTGCATGAAAAGTCCAGGTGTAGGCACATTACACTACACAATTATCTCAGACTAGGGTGGTTTGCTGTGGTGAGATTGGGTTTTCTTTCTTTCCTTTTAAATTTGTACTTAATCAAAAAAGCTTCTTTTAAGACACTTGGTGAGGTGGCCAAGCACTATCATATTTCCTCGTTTCTTCTCCTTCTTTACTTAACAAAGAACTGCTCATTAAAATGACATCTTCTTTTTTTTTTTTTTTTTTTTTTTTTTTTTTTTGAGATAGAGTCTTGCTCTGTCGCCCAAGCTAGACTGCAGTGACGCAATCTCGGCTCGCCGCAATCTCCACCACCTGGGTTCATGCAATCCTCCTACTTCGGCCTCCCAAGAAGCTGGGAATACAGGGAGCCACCGCCACACCTAGTTAATTTTTGTATTTTTAGTAGAGATGAGGTTTCGCCATGTTGGCCAGGTTGTTCCTCGAACTCTGACCTACTAGGTGCTGATGCGACCACCTTGGACTCATTCCCAAAGTGCTTGGGATTAACAGGACGGGGAGCAATGGTTAGTGCCTGGGCCCCAATGACATTTGTTAAAAACTCACATCTAATGGAGGTCTATGAGTAGTACCATATTGATTCCAGGTTAAATAAAGTATCTATATGAGTCTTTTCACCTGTTGATTGAACTGTCTTTAATAATCACACTTGTGTAGTACTTTTCCTTTTTTTTTTTTTTTTTTTTATTTATTTTTTTTTTTTTGAGCGGGAGTCTCGCTCTGTCGCCCAGGCTGGAGTGCAGTGGACGGATCTCAGCTCACTGCAAGCTCCGCCTCTCGGGTTCACGCCATTCTCCTGCCTCAGCCTCCCCAGTAGCTGGGACTACAGGCGCCCGCCACCGCGCCCGACTAGTTTTTTGTATTTTTTAGTAGAGACGGGGTTTCACCATGTTAGCCAGGATGGTCTCGATCTCCTGACCTCGTGATCCGCCCGTCTCGGCCTCCCAAAGTGCTGGGATTACAGGCGTGAGCCACCGCGCCCGGCCTTGTGTAGTACTTTTCACTTCTGTTACCTCATTAGATTTTCCAACGACACAGTGACAATTCTGCTTCCAGTAGACATGGGAGGGTGGAAACAGCAGGGACACTACTTAGCTGTAGTGGTCAGTTTTAAGTTGAAGGTAAATATCCCTTCAAAATTTCAGGATGGAAAAGACTACAAGAAATAAGGCAGAGAATCAAAGCTCAGGGAGGAAAATCATATAGGGGGCATTAAGGACCAACAGGGTCATAAGACTTCCCAAGAAATGGCATGTTCTAGAAATAGAGCAAGGAAGCCACCCCACATTCATCCTTCTCTGAATTTCTAGTCTCGTTTTTTCCTTTT
>NW_026089269.1:0-5145 GCF_024542745.1 Macaca thibetana thibetana | reverse complement strand
TTTCCCTCAAGAAGCCGCTCGCTAAGACCGTTTCTTGTGGAATTGGCAAAGGTGATATTTGGAAGGGCCCTTAGAGGGCTATGGTGAAAAAGGAAATATCCTCAAGATGAAATCTGGAAGGAAGCTTTCTGAGAAACTGCTTAGTGTTCATGTGACTTCCACTCACAGAGTTACATTGTATTTCGTGGATTCTCTTTTTGCTAGCCTTATTTCTGTGGAATCTGAGAACAGATATTTCGCGGTATCCCTTTGAACACTATAGGGCCGAAAGGAAATATCCTCCGATAACAAAGAGAAAGAAGCTTTCTGAGAAACTTCTTTGTGTTCTGTGAAATCATCTCACAGAGTTACAGCTTTTCCCTCAAGAAGCCTTTCGCTAAGACAGTTCTTGTGGAATTGGCAAAAGTGATATTTGGAAGCCCATAGAGGGCTATGGTGAAAAAGGAAATATCCTCAGATGAAATCTGGAAAGAAGCTTTCTGAGAAAAACTGCTTAGTGTTCTGTTAATTCATCTCACAGAGTTACATCTGTATTTCGTGGAATCTCTTTGCTAGCCTTATTTCTGTGGAATCTGAGAACAGATATTTCGGATCCCTTTGAAGACTATAGGGCCAAAGGAAATATCCTCCGATAACAAAGAGAAAGAAGCTTTCTGAGAAAACTTCTTGTGTGTTCTGTGAAATCATCTCACAGAGTTACAGCTTTCCCTCAAGAAGCCTTTCGCTAAGACAGTTCTTGTGGGAATTGGCAAAGTGATATTTGGAAGCCCATAGAGGGCTATGGTGAAAAAGGAAATATCCTCAGATGAAATCTGGAAAGAAGCTTTCTGAGAAAACTGCTTAGTGACTTCTGTTATTCATCTCTCACAGTTCATCTGTATTTCGTGGTTCTCTTTGCTAGCCTTATTTTCTGTGGAATCTGAGAACAGTATATTCGGGATCCCATTGAAGAGGATATAGGGCCAAAGGAAATATCTCCGATAACAAAGAGAAAGAAGCTTTCTGAGAAACTTCTTTGTGTTCTGTGAAATCATCTCACAGAGTTACAGCTTTCCCTCAAGAAGCCTTTCGCTAAGACAGTTCTTGTGGAATTGGCAAAGTGATATTTGGAAGCCCATAGAGGGCTATGGTGAAAAAGGAAATATCCTCAGATGAAATCTGGAAAAAGCTTTCTGAGAAACTGCTTAGTGTTCTGTTAATTCATCTCACAGAGTTACATCTGTATTTCGTGGATCTCTTTGCTAGCCTTATTTCTGTGGAATCTGAGAACAGATATTTCGGATCCCTTTGAAGACTATAGGGCCAAAGGAAATATCCTCCGATAACAAAGAGAAAGAAGCTTTCTGAGAAAACTTCTTTGTGTTCTGTGAAATCATCTCACAGAGTTACAGCTTTCCCTCAAGAAGCCTTTCGCTAAGACAGTTCTTGTGGAATTGGCAAAGTGATATTTGGAAGCCCATAGAGGGCTATGGTGAAAAAGGAAATATCCTCAGATGAAATCTGGAAAGAAGCTTTCTGAGAAACTGCTTAGTGTTCTGTTAATTCATCTCACAGAGTTACATCTGTATTTCGTGGATCTCTTTGCTAGCCTTATTTCTGTGGAATCTGAGAACAGATATTTCGGATCCCTTTGAAGACTATAGGGCCAAAGGAAATATCCTCCGATAACAAAGAGAAAGAAGCTTTCTGAGAAACTTCTTTGTGTTCTGTGAAATCATCTCACAGAGTTACAGCTTTCCCCTCAAGAAGCCTTTCGCTAAGACAGTTCTTGTGGAATTGGCAAAGTGATATTTGGAAGCCCATAGAGGGCTATGGTGAAAAAGGAAATATCCTCAGATGAAATCTGGAAAGAAGCTTTCTGAGAAACTGCTTAGTGTTCTGTTAATTCATCTCACAGAGTTACATCTGTATTTCGTGGATCTCTTTGCTAGCCTTATTTCTGTGGAATCTGAGAACAGATATTTCGGATCCCTTTGAAGACTATAGGGCCAAAGGAAATATCCTCCGATAACAAAGAGAAAGAAGCTTTCTGAGAAACTTCTTTGTGTTCTGTGAAATCATCTCACAGAGTTACAGCTTTCCCCTCAAGAAGCCTTTCGCTAAGACAGTTCTTGTGGAATTGGCAAAGTGATATTTGGAAGCCCCATAGAGGGCTATGGTGAAAAAGGAAATATCCTCAGATGAAATCTGGAAAGAAGCTTTCTGAGAAACTGCTTAGTGTTCTGTTAATTCATCTCACAGAGTTACATCTGTATTTCGTGGATCTCTTTGCTAGCCTTATTTCTGTGGAATCTGAGAACAGATATTTCGGATCCCTTTGAAGACTATAGGGCCAAAGGAAATATCCTCCGATAACAAAGAGAAAGAAGCTTTCTGAGAAACTTCTTTGTGTTCTGTGAAATCATCTCACAGAGTTACAGCTTTCCCCTCAAGAAGCCTTTCGCTAAGACAGTTCTTGTGGAATTGGCAAAGTGATATTTGGAAGCCATAGAGGGCTATGGTGAAAAAGGAAATATCCTCAGATGAAATCTGGAAAGAAGCTTTCTGAGAAACTGCTTAGTGTTCTGTTAATTCATCTCACAGAGTTACATCTGTATTTCGTGGATCTCTTTGCTAGCCTTATTTCTGTGGAATCTGAGAACAGATATTTCGGATCCCTTTGAAGACTATAGGGCCAAAGGAAATATCCTCCGATAACAAAGAGAAAGAAGCTTTCTGAGAAACTTCTTTGTGTTCTGTGAAATCATCTCACAGAGTTACAGCTTTCCCCTCAAGAAGCCTTTCGCTAAGACAGTTCTTGTGGAATTGGCAAAGTGATATTTGGAAGCCCATAGAGGGCTGATTATTTCTGTGGAATCTGAGAACAGATATTCGGATCCCTTTGAAGACTATAGGGCCAAAGGAAATATCCTCCGATAACAAAGAGAAAGAAGCTTTCTGAGAAACTTCTTTGTGTTCTGTGAAATCATCTCACAGAGTTACAGCTTTCCCTCAAGAAGCCTTTCGCTAAGACAGTTCTTGTGGAATTGGCAAAGTGATATTTGGAAGCCCATAGAGGGCTATGGTGAAAAAGGAAATATCCTCAGATGAAATCTGGAAAGAAGCTTTCTGAGAAACTGCTTAGTGTTCTGTTAATTCATCTCACAGAGTTACATCTGTATTTCGTGGATCTCTTTGCTAGCCTTATTTCTGTGGAATCTGAGAACAGATATTTCGGATCCCTTTGAAGACTATAGGGCCAAAGGAAATATCCTCCGATAACAAAGAGAAAGAAGCTTTCTGAGAAACTTCTTTGTGTTCTGTGAAATCATCTCACAGAGTTACAGCTTTCCCCTCAAGAAGCCTTTCGCTAAGACAGTTCTTGTGGAATTGGCAAAGTGATATTTGGAAGCCCATAGAGGGCTATGGTGAAAAAGGAAATATCCTCAGATGAAATCTGGAAAGAAGCTTTCTGAGAAAA
Organism: Macaca thibetana thibetana; assembly: GCF_024542745.1. Taxonomy (NCBI): domain Eukaryota; kingdom Metazoa; phylum Chordata; class Mammalia; order Primates; family Cercopithecidae; genus Macaca; species Macaca thibetana. The sequence continues at coordinate 1,685 of NW_026089269.1, read as the reverse complement.
ACTGCTTAGTGTTCTGTTAATTCATCTCACAGAGTTACATCTGTATTTCGTGGATCTCTTTGCTAGCCTTATTTCTGTGGAATCTGAGAACAGATATTTCGGATCCCTTTGAAGACTATAGGGCCAAAGGAAATATCCTCCGATAACAAAGAGAAAGAAGCTTTCTGAGAAACTTCTTTGTGTTCTGTGAAATCATCTCACAGAGTTACAGCTTTCCCCTCAAGAAGCCTTTCGCTAAGACAGTTCTTGTGGAATTGGCAAAGTGATATTTGGAAGCCCATAGAGGGCTATGGTGAAAAAGGAAATATCCTCAGATGAAATCTGGAAAGAAGCTTTCTGAGAAACTGCTTAGTGTTCTGTTAATTCATCTCACAGAGTTACATCTGTATTTCGTGGATCTCTTTGCTAGCCTTATTTCTGTGGAATCTGAGAACAGATATTTCGGATCCCTTTGAAGACTATAGGGCCAAAGGAAATATCCTCCGATAACAAAGAGAAAGAAGCTTTCTGAGAAACTTCTTTGTGTTCTGTGAAATCATCTCACAGAGTTACAGCTTTCCCCTCAAGAAGCCTTTCGCTAAGACAGTTCTTGTGGAATTGGCAAAGTGATATTTGGAAGCCCATAGAGGGCTATGGTGAAAAAGGAAATATCCTCAGATGAAATCTGGAAAGAAGCTTTCTGAGAAACTGCTTAGTGTTCTGTTAATTCATCTCACAGAGTTACATCTGTATTTCGTGGATCTCTTTGCTAGCCTTATTTCTGTGGAATCTGAGAACAGATATTTCGGATCCCTTTGAAGACTATAGGGCCAAAGGAAATATCCTCCGATAACAAAGAGAAAGAAGCTTTCTGAGAAACTTCTTTGTGTTCTGTGAAATCATCTCACAGAGTTACAGCTTTCCCTCAAGAAGCCTTTCGCTAAGACAGTTCTTGTGGAATTGGCAAAGTGATATTTGGAAGCCCATAGAGGGCTATGGTGAAAAAGGAAATATCCTCAGATGAAATCTGGAAAGAAGCTTTCTGAGAAACTGCTTAGTGTTCTGTTAATTCATCTCACAGAGTTACATCTGTATTTCGTGGATCTCTTTGCTAGCCTTATTTCTGTGGAATCTGAGAACAGATATTTCGGATCCCTTTGAAGACTATAGGGCCAAAGGAAATATCCTCCGATAACAAAGAGAAAGAAGCTTTCTGAGAAACTTCTTTGTGTTCTGTGAAATCATCTCACAGAGTTACAGCTTTCCCTCAAGAAGCCTTTCGCTAAGACAGTTCTTGTGGAATTGGCAAAGTGATATTTGGAAGCCCAAAGGGCTATGGTGAAAAAAGGAAATTCTCAGATGAAATCTCTTTGCCCCCCTCAGAGGGCTATGGTGAAAAAAAAAGGAAATATCCTCAGATGAAATCTGGGAAAGAAGCTTTCTGAGAAAACTGCTTAGTGTGAAACAGATATTTCGGATCCCTTTGAAGACTATAGGGCCAAAGGAAATATCCTCCGATAACAAAGAGAAAGAAGCTTTCTGAGAAACTTCTTTGTGTTCTGTGAAATCATCTCACAGAGTTACAGCTTTCCCCTCAAGAAGCCTTTCGCTAAGACAGTTCTTGTGGAATTGGCAAAGTGATATTTGGAAGCCCATAGAGGGCTATGGTGAAAAAGGAAATATCCTCAGATGGAAATCTGGAAAGA
>NW_026089268.1:0-5164 GCF_024542745.1 Macaca thibetana thibetana | reverse complement strand
AAGGATCCGAAATATCTGTTCTCAGATTCCACAGAAATAAGGCTAGCAAAGAGATCCACGAAATACAGATGTAACTCTGTGAGATGATTAATAGCGAACACTAAGCAGTTTCTCAAAAAGCTTCCTTCCAAGCTTTCATATGAGGGTATATTCCTTTTTTTACCATAGCCCTCTAGGGGCTTCCAAATATCAACTTTGCAAACTCCACAAGAACTGTCCTTAGCGAAAGCGCTTCTAGCGGGGAAAGCAGTTAACTCTGTGAGATGATTTCCAGACACAAGACGTTTACTAAGAAAGCTTCTTTCTTTTGTAATCGGAGGAAATTTCTTTGGTCCTCTCGTCTTCAACGGGATTGAACACTGTTTTATATTACACAGAAAATAAGGGCCTACCAAAGCGAATCACGAAATACTAGTTGTAAAATCTGCTGAGATGCTCTGAACAGAACACTAAGCAGTTTTCAGAAAGTCTTTCATTGTTTCATCTGAGGAATTTCTTTTTACCATAGGCCTCTAAGGGCTTTCCAAATATCAATTGCTCAGATTCCACAGAAATAAGGCTAGCAAAGAGATCCACGAAATACAGATGTAACTCTGTGAGATGAATTAACAGAACACTAAGCAGTTTCTCAGAAAGCTTCTTTCCAGATTTCATCTGAGGATATTTCCTTTTTCACCATAGCCCTCTATGGGCTTCCAAATATCACTTTGCCAATTCCACAAGAACTGTCTTAGCGAAAGGCTTCTTGAGGGGAAAGCTGTAACTCTGTGAGATGATTTCACAGAACACAAAGAAGTTTCTCAGAAAGCTTCTTTCTCTTTGTTATCGGAGGATATTTCCTTTGGCCCTATAGTCTTCAAAGGGATCCGAAATATCTGTTCTCAGATTCCACAGAAATAAGGCTAGCAAAGAGATCCACGAAATACAGATGTAACTCTGTGAGATGAATTAACAGAACACTAAGCAGTTTCTCAGAAAGCTTCTTTCCAGATTTCATCTGAGGATATTTCCTTTTTCACCATAGCCCTCTATGGGCTTCCAAATATCACTTTGCCAATTCCACACAAGAACTGTCTTAGCGAAAGGCTTCTTGAGGGGAAAGCTGTAACTCTGTGAGATGATTTCACAGAACACAAAGAAGTTTCTCAGAAAGCTTCTTTCTCTTTGTTATCGGAGGATATTTCCTTTGGCCCTATAGTCTTCAAAGGGATCCGAAATATCTGTTCTCAGATTCCACAGAAATAAGGCTAGCAAAGAGATCCACGAAATACAGATGTAACTCTGTGAGATGAATTAACAGAACACTAAGCAGTTTCTCAGAAAGCTTCTTTCCAGATTTCATCTGAGGATATTTCCTTTTTCACCATAGCCCTCTATGGGCTTCCAAATATCACTTTGCCAATTCCACAAGAACTGTCTTAGCGAAAGGCTTCTTGAGGGGAAAGCTGTAACTCTGTGAGATGATTTCACAGAACACAAAGAAGTTTCTCAGAAAGCTTCTTTCTCTTTGTTATCGGAGGATATTTCCTTTGGCCCTATAGTCTTCAAAGGGATCCGAAATATCTGTTCTCAGATTCCACAGAAATAAGGCTAGCAAAGAGATCCACGAAATACAGATGTAACTCTGTGAGATGAATTAACAGAACACTAAGCAGTTTCTCAGAAAGCTTCTTTCCAGATTTCATCTGAGGATATTTCCTTTTTCACCATAGCCCTCTATGGGCTTCCAAATATCACTTTGCCAATTCCACAAGAACTGTCTTAGCGAAAGGCTTCTTGAGGGGAAAGCTGTAACTCTGTGAGATGATTTCACAGAACACAAAGAAGTTTCTCAGAAAGCTTCTTTCTCTTTGTTATCGGAGGATATTTCCTTTGGCCCTATAGTCTTCAAAGGGATCCGAAATATCTGTTCTCAGATTCCACAGAAATAAGGCTAGCAAAGAGATCCACGAAATACAGATGTAACTCTGTGAGATGAATTAACAGAACACTAAGCAGTTTCTCAGAAAGCTTCTTTCCAGATTTCATCTGAGGATATTTCCTTTTTCACCATAGCCCTCTATGGGCTTCCAAATATCACTTTGCCAATTCCACAAGAACTGTCTTAGCGAAAGGCTTCTTGAGGGGAAAGCTGTAACTCTGTGAGATGATTTCACAGAACACAAAGAAGTTTCTCAGAAAGCTTCTTTCTCTTTGTTATCGGAGGATATTTCCTTTGGCCCTATAGTCTTCAAAGGGATCCGAAATATCTGTTCTCAGATTCCACAGAAATAAGGCTAGCAAAGAGATCCACGAAATACAGATGTAACTCTGTGAGATGAATTAACAGAACACTAAGCAGTTTCTCAGAAAGCTTCTTTCCAGATTTCATCTGAGGATATTTCCTTTTTCACCATAGCCCTCTATGGGCTTCCAAATATCACTTTGCCAATTCCACAAGAACTGTCTTAGCGAAAGGCTTCTTGAGGGGAAAGCTGTAACTCTGTGAGATGATTTCACAGAACACAAAGAAGTTTCTCAGAAAGCTTCTTTCTCTTTTGTGAGATGAATAACAGAACACTAAGCAGTTTTCTCAGAAAGCTTCTTTCCAGATTTCATCTGAGGATATTTCCTTTTTCACCATAGCCCTCTAAGGTCTTCCAAATATCACTTTGCCAATTCCACAAGAACTGTCTATAGCGAAAGGCTTCTTGAGGGAAAGCTGTAACTCTGTGAGATGATTTCACAGAACACAAAGAAGTTTCTCAGAAAGCTTCTTTCTCTTTGTTATCGAGGATATTTCCTTTGGCCCTATAGTCTTCAAAGGGATCCGAAATATCTGTTCTCAGATTCCACAGAAAAATAAGGCTAGCAAAAGAGATCCACGAAATACAGATGTAACTCTGTGAGATGAATTAACAGAACACTAAGCAGTTTCTCAGAAAGCTTCTTTCCAGATTTCATCTGAGGATATTTCCTTTTTCACCATAGCCTTCTATGGGCTTCCAAATATCACTTTGCCAATTCCACAAGAACTGTCTTAGCGAAAGGCTTCTTGAGGGGAAAGCTGTAACTCTGTGAGATGATTTCACAGAACACAAAGAAGTTCTCAAAAGCTTCTTTCTCTTTGTTATCGGAGGATATTTCCTTTGGCCCTATAGTCTTCAAAGGGATCCGAAATATCTGTTCTCAGATTCCACAGAAATAAGGCTAGCAAAGAGATCCACGAAATACAGATGTAACTCTGTGAGATGAATTAACAGAACACTAAGCAGTTTCTCAGAAAGCTTCTTTCCAGATTTCATCTGAGGATATTTCCTTTTCACCATAGCCCTCTATGGGCTTCCAAATATCACTTTGCCAATTCCACAAGAACTGTCTTAGCGAAAGGCTTCTTGAGGGGAAAGCTGTAACTCTGTGAGATGATTTCACAGAACACAAAGAAGTTTCTCAGAAAGCTTCTTTCTCTTTGTTATCGGAGGATATTTCCTTTGGCCCTATAGTCTTCAAAGGGATCCGAAATATCTGTTCTCAGATTCCACAGAAATAAGGCTAGCAAAGAGATCCACGAAATACAGATGTAACTCTGTGAGATGAATTAACAGAACACTAAGCAGTTTCTCAGAAAGCTTCTTTCCAGATTTCATCTGAGGATATTTCCTTTTTCACCATAGCCCTCTATGGGCTTCCAAATATCACTTTGCCAATTCCACAAGAACTGTCTTAGCGAAAGGCTTCTTGAGGGGAAAGCTGTAACTCTGTGAGATGATTTCACAGAACACAAAGAAGTTTCTCAGAAAGCTTCTTTCTCTTTGTTATCGGAGGATATTTCCTTTGGCCCTATAGTCTTCAAAGGGATCCGAAATATCTGTTCTCAGATTCCACAGAAATAAGGCTAGCAAAGAGATCCACGAAATACAGATGTAACTCTGTGAGATGAATTAACAGAACACTAAGCAGTTTCTCAGAAAGCTTCTTTCCAGATTTCATCTGAGGATATTTCCTTTTTCACCATAGCCCTCTATGGGCTTCCAAATATCACTTTGCCAATTCCACAAGAACTGTCTTAGCGAAAGGCTTCTTGAGGGGAAAGCTGTAACTCTGTGAGATGATTTCACAGAACACAAAGAAGTTTCTCAGAAAGCTTCTTTCTCTTTGTTATCGGAGGATATTTCCTTTGGCCCTATAGTCTTCAAAGGGATCCGAAATATCTGTTCTCAGATTCCACAGAAATAAGGCTAGCAAAGAGATCCACGAAAATACAGATGTAACTCTGTGAGATGAATTATCAGAACACTAAGCAGTTTCTCAGAAAGCTTCTTTCCAGATTTCATCTGAGGATATTTCCTTTTTCACCATAGCCCTCTATGGGCTTCCAAATATCACTTTGCCAATTCCACAAGAACTGTCTTAGCGAAAGGCTTCTTGAGGGGAAAGCTGTAACTCTTGTGAGATGATTTCACAGAACACAAAGAAGTTTCTCAGAAAGCTTCTTTCTCTTTGTTATCGGAGGATATTTCCTTTGGCCCTATAGTCTTCAAAGGGATCCGAAATATCTGTTCTCAGATTCCACAGAAATAAGGCTAGCAAAGAGATCCACGAAATACAGATGTAACTCTGTGAGATGAATTAACAGAACACTAAGCAGTTTTCTCAGAAAGCTTCTTTCCAGATTTCATCTGAGGATATTTCCTTTTTCACCATAGCCCTCTATGGGCTTCCAAATATCACTTTGCCAATTCCACAAGAAACTGTCTTAGCGAAAGGCTTCTTGAGGGGAAAGCTGTAACTCTGTGAGATGATTTCACAGAACACAAAGAAGTTTCTCAGAAAGCTTCTTTCTCTTTGTTATCGGAGGATATTTCCTTTGGCCCTATAGTCTTCAAAGGGATCCGAAATATCTGTTCTCAGATTCCACAGAAATAAGGCTAGCAAAGAGATCCACGAAATACAGATGTAACTCTGTGAGATGAATTAACAGAACACTAAGCAGTTTCTCAGAAAGCTTCTTTCCAGATTTCATCTGAGGATATTTCCTTTTTCACCATAGCCTCTATGGGCTTCCAAATATCACTTTGCCAATTCCACAAGAACTGTCTTAGCGAAAGGCTTCTTGAGGGGAAAGCTGTAACTCTGTGAGATGATTTCACAGAACACAAAGAAGTTTCTCAAAAGCTTCTTTCTC
>NW_026089267.1:0-5165 GCF_024542745.1 Macaca thibetana thibetana | reverse complement strand
ACATGCCTTTATGTCCACCTTACTCATCAGCAATACACTGACCTCAGAAAAGCCAGGATTATTATTTTTTAAACACAAATCTGGTGGCTCCAAATGCTTTAATGTCTTCTTATTGCCTTTATAACTAATTTCAAAATCAAGGCCCAGATCTCAGAGCCACTGTGGCATTAGGCCCCTGACTCCAGTGCACTCTCCAATGACCTCTCCCTCTGATATACTATGCATCTGATGCTTCTAGTACTTTGGTCCATACCTATATCACTAGAAGTTTCTGCCTTGTGACCTTCACTCATGTTATTTCCACTAATGAAACGAGAATACTAATTTTTTTTTTTTTTTTTTTTTTGAGATAGAGTCTTACTCTGTCACCCAGACTGGAGTGCAGTGGTGCGATCTCAGCTCATTGCAAGCTTTGCCTCCTGGGTTTAAGTGATTCTTCTGCCTCAGCCTCTCAAGTAGCTGGAATCACAAGTGCATGCCACCACACCCAGCTGATTTTGGTATTTTTAGTAGAGATAAGGTTTCGCTATGTTGGCCAGGCTGGTCTCAAACTGCTGACCTCAAGTGATCCACCCACCTTGGCCTCCCAAAGCACTGAGATTACAGGCATGAGCCACTGTGTTCTGCTAAGTATGTTTTTTTCTAAGTCTCTGTTTATTTTGTTTGTTCTCATCACTCAGGTCTCAGGTTCAAGGACAATTGCCTGAAGGAGACCTCTTCTGATCTCACCTTGTTCACAGCAGTAATCACAATCTACAAGGTTATTTGTTCTCTGAAAAACCTAACTATTGAATGAGCTGGATTTGGTGTATGAAAGCAGAAAACAATTTTCTATTAACCTTGATCTTTTGACTTATTATCCTCCACACTGGATAATCCCATTGCTTCTTCAGCTTCTCTCAGATATTAAAAATTCCAATCCAGTGAAACATCCACACTTTTAATATCTTTGACTTATACTGTTTAAAGCTTTTTATCTACCCCAGCTTGGATCTGCCTTGGGCTGGTAACACAGCATTGAACAGGTAGGGAATGATCAACTTCTTTGGGAATGATCAACTTCTTTAGGATTCCCCTAAGCTTGTGTTCCTCTCCTGGCCGCACCCAGCTGTCAATGCTGAGATTTAACTAAATAAAAAGTAGCTATAAAATAATCTGTTATTAGGTGGGAGATGTAATAAGCATACATGCTATTTTTGCAGGTAGATGAAAATATATGTACAGTTCCATCCAGAAAGTCATGTGATTCTCCTCAGTTTGCGATTCAGTTTGTCATTCTACTCAGATAATAAGTCAAAAGATAAAGGTTAATCAGAGAACTAATCAAAATTAGTTCTTTCCCATCATTTAACTTTTTGTAAAAGAAAGTTCCATATTTACTTTTCTATTTGGGACCTACTGTAGGCAATTATAGCTTTCACAATATGATCCTTTAGAACTATGGTTAATAGCTTAATAGCCCTTTTGACAATTTCTGGATTCTTGAAAATCAGAGCCCCACTAATGTGAAGGAAGTTTGCCAACAACTGTGAACATGGGAAGTGAGTGGGAAACTGAGTGTTGGTGTCCAAGTCCCAGACATGACCTCCCACAGAATGGGCTCCTTAGTGAGAGAGGGATGACCCTAGTGGGAACTGAAACAGCCTCAAAGCTGGAGGCCCTCCTCTCCTCCCCTTCTGCACTATCCTAAGTTTCTGTCAGCACCCCACAACAAAACCTCACCACCTTACCCCAAGCCGTTAAGAGTAAGCTTGGTTGTACTTCATATCTTGAAGATTCTTATAGGCATCTTCAGATCATCTGGGGCAATTAACTTCTGACTGCTAGAAATGACCAAAATCCCAACTTGCGTGCCTGTTCATGGAGCTGTTTACCTTAATATCTGTTTCTCGAATTTCCCCCTGTTCTGCTATGTATCACAAAGGGTGGGGAAGCAGTGAAGGGAGAAGACTAGCTGACCCCTGCAGACTGTGTTTTTCAGGATCCTATGCCAAGAAAGGCACTAATGGAAGATTGGATGTTCCATTAGTGGGAAGGAGGGAGAAATTCCCACTTCTATGTTTATGGTGTGATTCCCAGAAGCCACTGTTCCCCCCCCCCCCACCCCCCCCCCCCCCCCCCCCCCCCCCCCCCCCCCACCCCCCCCCACCCCCCCCCCCCCCCCCCCCCCCCCCCCCCCCCCCCCCCCCCCCCCCCCCCCCCCCCCCCCCCCCCCCCCCCCCCCCCCCCCCCCCCCCCCCCCCCCCCCCCACCCGTGGGTTCTGTACTTCTAGTGGGACGCTGGCTGATCAAGGCTGACTTTAGAAAAGGTGAGTGGGATGGGGCAGGGCAGTGCAGAGATGAACAAAAACCTTTGACTGTGGTATGCAGAAGAATGAGAATGCTGTTAGAAATGAACAGGACATCAGAAATGATTCAGACTGAAAATAAGATGTCGTTATCTACCAAAATGCTGCATTGCAGGGAGGAAGAGAATTATTCACCACCACTTTAATGCTAGTGAACCATCATACCCAAGGCCTTAACACATCAAAACCACAGGCTTTCTTTCATGCAAGAATACATTACTGGGCTTCCCCTTCCAGAACTGCTTCACTCTCAGCAGGAAAGCAAAGGGATCCTGTCGCTCAGGGAGTAGACAAGAGACCTTGTGATATTCAGGATGGGTGCTGGGGATGCAAACTTCAAAATGGTTACTTGAAAGTGGTATTCCTAACATATTCTATAACTATTAGTGAATTCCTACCATGTGTTGTGTTGTTTTAGGTACTGGGGATAGAGCAGTGAGCAAATAAAACAAAGCCCTGTCTTCAAAGAGTGTATAATATGACAGTGGAAGGATGGGAGAGACAAACAGACAATAAACAAAATAAATAAATAGTATTTTTTAAAATGGAGATATATGCTACAGAGAAAAATAATGCAGGGAAGTGCATAGTAAGTGTTGAGAATAGAGTGTTGAAGTTTTAAATTCAAGGTCAGGGAGGGCCTCAGAGTGGCATTTAAGTAAAGAGCCAATGGAGGTGAAGAAGAGAGTCATGAGTTTTCTGGGTAAAGGACATTCAGGAAAAGAGGTGGAAAAGATTTAGCATCATTTTGGGATAGGATGTGACAAATAGAAAGGACTCCAAGAAGAATTCAAGGTCTCTGGCCAGAGCTTCTGGAAGAATGGCATTAGTTGAAATGGGGCAAAGATGAGATAGAGGATATTTGCTTGGGGTTGGGGTCAGGAAGATTAGAAGCTTAATATTTAGACACATTAAACTTGGTAAGCCTATTAGACATTTAACAGGGGGTGTGACATAGGTAGCTGCTTCTATGAATCTAGAATTCATAGAGAGAGAGAGAGATCCTAGAGTTGTCAGCATATCACGAGTACTTAAGCAGTATGTAAAGCCCCAAGAGAATGAAAGTGAGCATAAACAGGAAAATAAAAATTCCAAAATGAAGTCCTTGGCACTCCAATATTAAGAGGTCAGGGAGATGAGGAGAAACTTGAAAAGAAGCTTTAGAGGTAGTGGCAAATGAGGTGTGAGGCAAAACATTGGGTGGGGGGTGTCAGGAAAGTCAATTAAAGAATGTGTTTCAAGATAGAACATGTAACATACTGCTAGTAGATGGAATAAGGTGAGCACCAAGGACTTACCCCTGGATCTGAGGTCATTGATGGGGCTGCCAAGAGCAACATTAATGGAGTGGTGTGGAGAAAACATGGGGTGGAATCAAGGAAGAATTAAGAAAGAAAATGAATCCCAGCAAGGACAGAAAACACTTTCCAGGAAAGTTTCTGTAAAGGGAAAGGCAGAAATAAATAGTGGCTCAAGAATGAAGTAGAGGTAAAAAGAAGGTAGAAGAATAAAAAGCAAGTTATTATGTTGGAGAGAAAGACTTAATAGAGAAAAGAAAATCATGGTTTGTAAAAAGAGGGTATAATTGCTGCCATGATGTCTTCAGACAGTGCAGAGGAGATGAGACTTGGTGCACAAGTAGAGACACTCATATCAGCTAGAAGCATGGATAGTGCATATATGGTACTGTTATAGGAGTGATTAAGAAGTTATTTTTGGCAGATAGAGAGGAAAAGCGTTCCTTGGGAAGCTTTTGTTTCTTTTAAAGCAACTCCAGAAATGTTTCTTGTCTAGCAGGAAAACCCCAGCTCTTAGATGGGCCATGCTGGCCATTAGAAACTGGGTCCACCCAAACAAGGCGATTTCTGCAGTCTTCTTGGGCCCTTGGCCCAACATATGCCTGACAACATGCCTCCCCCACATATCCCCAGGTGTATAGAACATCATGGTGGCCTGCATTTGCATATTAAAAGGCTAGAGTGGGAGGGCCATACCTAGTCAAACCAATACCCTGAGTCCTACACAAATCAGACACTGCCTCCTCCAGCCTCCTTATATAAGCAGTCACTTTTCCACAGCACACAGGGTTTCCTCATGCAGCTTTGGAGTTCCCCTCCCTCTGTCTCTGTATGGGGGAGCTTCTTCTTTCTTTCTTATTAAACTCTCTGCTCCATAAAACCACTCCACAGGATCTGTGTCACTATCAAAATTGGCGCCAGACTAAGAACCCAGGTGTTCCTCCAGTTATCGGAATCATATCAGCACCAGAAGGAAAAGTAGAGTATAACAGGCACAGGTGCAGGCAAGCGAGTAGATGGGGTTGGAGTTTGCAGAAGTTCTTTTCTGGTTGCTTTTATTTTATCAGTAAAATAAGTTGCTGAGAAGAAGGAACCAAGTCATCAACTAATAAGGATGGGGGAAGAGGTATTGAAGGTTTAAGGAAAGAACTAAAAATATGACATACTCCACTGGTACAGTGAGAGAGAAATGGATATGGAAATATATTTTCCAGTTAACACTAAGAGCCCACTTGAGATTAGTGATCATGAATTTAAAGTGACCATCATCAAGATTTTATCTTTTCGTCAGTCGGTTCAGTGGCTCATTTCAGGCATGGAGTAGACAAAGAGTTAGATTTAAGAAGGGCTGTGTTTTTGCCTATGATGAAGTAAATGACCAAAAATTTTGATACATCAAGGAGGTTTATAATTATTGGTCACCAGAATTTAAGCTGGATTACAGAAGGATTGAATTAAAGGCAAGCCAGGAAAAGTGTAAATTGATATCACTGAGAAATTATAGATTCTGATGGGGTCA
>NW_026089266.1:0-5171 GCF_024542745.1 Macaca thibetana thibetana | reverse complement strand
ATGGCTTCCAAATATCACTTTGCCAATTCCACAAGAACTGTCTTAGCGAAAGGCTTCTTGAGGGGAAAGCTGTAAACCCACAGAAATAAGGCTAGCAAAGAGATCCACGAAATACAGATGTAACTCTGTGAGATGAATTAACAGAACACTAAGCAGTTTCTCAGAAAGCTTCTTTCCAGATTTCATCTGAGGATATTTCCTTTTTCACCATAGCCCTCTATGGGCTTCCAAATATCACTTTGCCAATTCCACAAGAACTGTCTTAGCGAAAGGCTTCTTGAGGGGAAAGCTGTAACTCTGTGAGATGATTTCACAGAACACAAAGAAGTTTCTCAGAAAGCTTCTTTCTCTTTGTTATCGGAGGATATTTCCTTTGGCCCTATAGTCTTCAAAGGGATCCGAAATATCTGTTCTCAGATTCCACAGAAATAAGGCTAGCAAAGAGATCCACGAAATACAGATGTAACTCTGTGAGATGAATTAACAGAACACTAAGCAGTTTCTCAGAAAGCTTCTTTCCAGATTTCATCTGAGGATATTTCCTTTTTCACCATAGCCCTCTATGGGCTTCCAAATATCACTTTGCCAATTCCACAAGAACTGTCTTAGCGAAAGGCTTCTTGAGGGGAAAGCTGTAACTCTGTGAGATGATTTCACAGAACACAAAGAAGTTTCTCAGAAAGCTTCTTTCTCTTTGTTATCGGAGGATATTTCCTTTGGCCCTATAGTCTTCAAAGGGATCCGAAATATCTGTTCTCAGATTCCACAGAAATAAGGCTAGCAAAGAGATCCACGAAATACAGATGTAACTCTGTGAGATGAATTAACAGAACACTAAGCAGTTTCTCAGAAAGCTTCTTTCCAGATTTCATCTGAGGATATTTCCTTTTTCACCATAGCCCTCTATGGGCTTCCAAATATCATCACTTTGCCAATTCCACAAGAACTGTCTTAGCGAAAGGCTTCTTGAGGGGAAAGCTGTGTAACTCTGTGAGATGATTTCACAGAACACAAAGAAGTTTCTCAGAAAGCTTCTTTCTCTTTGTTATCGGAGGATATTTCCTTTGGCCCTATAGTCTTCAAAGGGATCCGAAATATCTGTTCTCAGATTCCACAGAAATAAGGCTAGCAAAGAGATCCACGAAATACAGATGTAACTCTGTGAGATGAATTAACAGAACACTAAGCAGTTTCTCAGAAAGCTTCTTTCCAGATTTCATCTGAGGATATTTCCTTTTTCACCATAGCCCTCTATGGGCTTCCAAATATCACTTTGCCAATTCCACAAGAACTGTCTTAGCGAAAGGCTTCTTGAGGGGAAAGCTGTAACTCTGTGAGATGATTTCACAGAACACAAAGAAGTTTCTCAGAAAGCTTCTTTCTCTTTGTTATCGGAGGATATTTCCTTTGGCCCTATAGTCTTCAAGGATCCGAAATATCTGTTCTCAGATTCCACAGAAATAAGGCTAGCAAAGAGATCCACGAAATACAGATGTAACTCTGTGAGATGAATTAACAGAACACTAAGCAGTTTCTCAGAAAGCTTCTTTCCAGATTTCATCTGAGGATATTTCCTTTTTCACCATAGCCCTCTATGGGCTTCCAAATATCACTTTGCCAATTCCACAAGAACTGTCTTAGCGAAAGGCTTCTTGAGGGGAAAGCTGTAACTCTGTGAGATGATTTCACAGAACACAAAGAAGTTTCTCAGAAAGCTTCTTTCTCTTTGTTATCGGAGGATATTTCCTTTGGCCCTATAGTCTTCAAAGGGATCCGAAATATCTGTTCTCAGATTCCACAGAAATAAGGCTAGCAAAGAGATCCACGAAATACAGATGTAACTCTGTGAGATGAATTAACAGAACACTAAGCAGTTTCTCAGAAAGCTTCTTTCCAGATTTCATCTGAGGATATTTCCTTTTTCACCATAGCCCTCTATGGGCTTCCAAATATCACTTTGCCAATTCCACAAGAACTGTCTTAGCGAAAGGCTTCTTGAGGGAAAGCTGTAACTCTGTGAGATGATTTCACAGAACACAAAGAAGTTTCTCAGAAAGCTTCTTTCTCTTTGTTATCGGAGGATATTTCCTTTGGCCCTATAGTCTTCAAAGGGATCCGAAATATCTGTTCTCAGATTCCACAGAAATAAGGCTAGCAAAGAGATCCACGAAATACAGATGTAACTCTGTGAGATGAATTAACAGAACACTAAGCAGTTTCTCAGAAAGCTTCTTTCCAGATTTCATCTGAGGATATTTCCTTTTTCACCATAGCCCTCTATGGGCTTCCAAATATCACTTTGCCAATTCCACAAGAACTGTCTTAGCGAAAGGCTTCTTGAGGGGAAAGCTGTAACTCTGTGAGATGATTTCACAGAACACAAAGAAGTTTCTCAGAAAGCTTCTTTCTCTTTGTTATCGGAGGATATTTCCTTTGGCCCTATAGTCTTCAAAGGGATCCGAAATATCTGTTCTCAGATTCCACAGAAATAAGGCTAGCAAAGAGATCCACGAAATACAGATGTAACTCTGTGAGATGAATTAACAGAACACTAAGCAGTTTCTCAGAAAGCTTCTTTCCAGATTTCATCTGAGGATATTTCCTTTTTCACCATAGCCCTCTATGGGCTTCCAAATATCACTTTGCCAATTCCACAAGAACTGTCTTAGCGAAAGGCTTCTTGAGGGGAAAGCTGTAACTCTGTGAGATGATTTCACAGAACACAAAGAAGTTTCTCAGAAAGCTTCTTTCTCTTTGTTATCGGAGGATATTTCCTTTGGCCCTATAGTCTTCAAAGGGATCCGAAATATCTGTTCTCAGATTCCACAGAAATAAGGCTAGCAAAGAGATCCACGAAATACAGATGTAACTCTGTGAGATGAATTAACAGAACACTAAGCAGTTTCTCAGAAAGCTTCTTTCCAGATTTCATCTGAGGATATTTCCTTTTTCACCATAGCCCTCTATGGGCTTCCAAATATCACTTTGCCAATTCCACAAGAACTGTCTTAGCGAAAGGCTTCTTGAGGGGAAAGCTGTAACTCTGTGAGATGATTTCACAGAACACAAAGAAGTTTCTCAGAAAGCTTCTTTCTCTTTGTTATCGGAGGATATTTCCTTTGGCCCTATAGTCTTCAAAGGGATCCGAAATATCTGTTCTCAGATTCCACAGAAATAAGGCTAGCAAAGAGATCCACGAAATACAGATGTAACTCTGTGAGATGAATTAACAGAACACTAAGCAGTTTCTCAGAAAGCTTCTTTCCAGATTTCATCTGAGGATATTTCCTTTTTCACCATAGCCCTCTATGGGCTTCCAAATATCACTTTGCCAATTCCACAAGAACTGTCTTAGCGAAAGGCTTCTTGAGGGAAAGCTGTAACTCTGTGAGATGATTTCACAGAACACAAAGAAGTTTCTCAGAAGCTTCTTTCTCTTTGTTATCGGAGGATATTTCCTTTGGCCCTATAGTCTTCAAAGGGATCCGAAATATCTGTTCTCAGATTCCACAGAAATAAGGCTAGCAAAGAGATCCACGAAATACAGATGTAACTCTGTGAGATGAATTAACAGAACACTAAGCAGTTTCTCAGAAAGCTTCTTTCCAGATTTCATCTGAGGATATTTCCTTTTTCACCATAGCCCTCTATGGGCTTCCAAATATCACTTTGCCAATTCCACAAGAACTGTCTTAGCGAAAGGCTTCTTGAGGGGAAAGCTGTAACTCTGTGAGATGATTTCACAGAACACAAAGAAGTTTCTCAGAAAGCTTCTTTCTCTTTGTTATCGGAGGATATTTCCTTTGGCCCTATAGTCTTCAAAGGGATCCGAAATATCTGTTCTCAGATTCCACAGAAATAAGGCTAGCAAAGAGATCCACGAAATACAGATGTAACTCTGTGAGATGAATTAACAGAACACTAAGCAGTTTCTCAGAAAGCTTCTTTCCAGATTTCATCTGAGGATATTTCCTTTTTCACCATAGCCCTCTATGGGCTTCCAAATATCACTTTGCCAATTCCACAAGAACTGTCTTAGCGAAAGGCTTCTTGAGGGAAAGCTGTAACTCTGTGAGATGATTTCACAGAACACAAAGAAGTTTCTCAGAAAGCTTCTTTCTCTTTGTTATCGGAGGATATTTCCTTTGGCCCTATAGTCTTCAAAGGGATCCGAAATATCTTTCTCAGATTCCACAAGAAGGCTAGCAAAGTCTTAGCGAAAGGATTCTTGAGGAAAAGCTGTAAAAGCTCTGTGAGATGATTTTTCCTTTTTCACAGAACACAAAGAAGTTTCTCAGAAAGCTTCTTTCTCTTTGTTATCGGAGGATATTTCCTTTGGCCCTATAGTCTTCAAAAAGGGATCCGAAATATCTGTTCTCAGATTCCACAGAAATAAGGCTAGCAAAGAGATCCACGAAATACAGATGTAACTCTGTGAGATGAATTAAGAACACTAAGCAGTTTCTCAGAAAGCTTCTTTCCAGATTTCATCTGAGGATATTTCCTTTTTCACCATAGCCCTCTATGGGCTTCCAAATATCACTTTGCCAATTCCACAAGAACTGTCTTAGCGAAAGGCTTCTTGAGGGGGAAAGCTGTAACTCTGTGAGATGATTTCACAGAACACAAAGAAGTTTCTCAGAAAGCTTCTTTCTCTTTGTTATCGGAGGATATTTCCTTTGGCCCTATAGTCTTCAAAGGGATCGAAATATCTGTTCTCAGATTCCACAGAAATAAGGCTAGCAAAGAGATCCACGAAATACAGATGTAACTCTGTGAGATGAATTAACAGAACACTAAGCAGTTTCTCAGAAAGCTTCTTTCCAGATTTCATCTGAGGATATTTCCTTTTTCACCATAGCCCTCTAAGGGCTTCCAAATATCACTTTGCAATTCCACAAGAACTGTCTTAGCGAAAGGCTCAAAATCACTTTGCCAATTCCAGAAGAAAGTCTTAGCGAAAGGCTTCTTGAGGGGAAAGCTGTAACTCTGTGAGATGATTTCACAGAACACACAAGAAGTTTTCTCAGAAAGCTTCTTTCTCTTTGTTATCGGAGGATATTTCCTTTGGCCCTATAGTCTTCAAAGGGATCCGAAATATCTGTTCTCAGATTCCACAGAAATAAGGCTAGCAAAGAGATCCACGAAATACAGATGTAACTCTGTGAGAT
>NW_026089265.1:0-5272 GCF_024542745.1 Macaca thibetana thibetana | reverse complement strand
CTGTCGCCCAGGCTGGAATGGAGCAGTGTAATCATAGCTCACTGTAACTTTGAAAACCTGGACTCAAATGATCTTCCCATTTCAGCCTCCAGGGGAGCTGGGTCTACAGGCAAACACCGCCACATGTGGCTACCTTTTTCTCTTTTTGTAAAGACGGAGTTTCACACTGTTGCCCAGGCTGGTCTTAAACTCCTGGATTCAGATGATCCTCCTACCTCGGCCTCCCAAAGTTCTGGGATTATAGGTATGAGCCACTGTACCCAGCCCCCTTTTTGCTTTTTTTAAGTATTATTGTATTACTAAGACTTCCGCACAACTTGAATAAGAAATAGTAACATCAGGAGCTTCTTGTAACATTCTCAACCAATGGGAAAGTCGCTTTAACATTTTACTATCAAGTTATAACATTTGCTATAGTTTTTGTAGATATTCTTTTAATATTTAATGAGGTTCCAGGCCAGGTGCGGTGGCCTCACCCTGTAATCCCAGACTTGGGGATCGTGCCGAGGCAGGGTGGATCACTTCGAGGTCAGAGTTCGAGACCAGCCTGCCAACATGGAGAAATCCTTATCTCTACTAAAATACAAATTAGGCTGGGCGGTTTGAGCAAGTCTGGTAAGCCAGCACTTGGGAGAATGAGGAGGAGATAGCTGTGAACCTGGGTAGGTGGATGGTTGTGCGTGTGGAGCGGTGGCTTGCGCCGCATTTGCACTATAGCCTGGGGCCAACAAGGAGGTGAAAACTCCTGTCTCAAAAAACAAAAACACAAAACAAAGAAGTTTCCTTCCTACTATTTCTAGTTTCGCTAAGAGTTTTTTTTTAATGTAAATCATAAATGAGATATTGTATTTTGTCAAACTTTTTTGACAACCTATCAAGAAGAGCTTCAAATGTGTTTTCTCCTTTCTTCCTCTTGTATGACATTAGTGGAATTATGTTAGATCTACTTTTTGATTGGTAGCGGCCTCTCTGTGCAAACATGCTAATAAAACCATACTTAACTTGTGCTTTTTAAAAATTCTGGCCGAATTCAGCTTGTGAATATTTCATTAAGACTTTTGGATCTATGTTCATGAGATACGTTGCTAAATAATTTTCCCTTTCTTTTTAATGGTCCTGTGCTTCAGGTATTTGTTATTACTGGCCTCATTTAAAAAAAAACAAAAAAAATGGAAACAATTATGAAAATATTCTTTTTTTTTCTCTTCTCTGGGAAAAGTTTAAGGTTAAGTTTGATATTATTTATTCTTAATTGAGGAAAAAATTTAACAGTGAAAGTCTTCCATGCTTCAAAGTTTTCTTTGTGCGAAAAATTTTTACGAACAGATTGCTTACAATTTCATAACTAGTATCAAGACTACTCAGCTTTTATCTTTCTTCTGTCCATTTTTGGAAAGCTTTGCCTTCTCAATAAAATTTTCTCATTTAAACCCACAAACATAAGTCAAATTTATCATTACAAAATTGTTAATTCATTGTTTTTATGCTTTATTGAATATCTTCAGTAAATTTTTGAGTATACTTAATGTAATATCCTCTTCTTCATTCTTGGATATTGTTGTGTTTTTCTTTCTTTGTCTCTTGCGCTGAGGCTTATGCTCATAGTGAGTTTACTTAATATTCACCTTTTCTCTTTTCTAAAGAACCAAAATCGCAAGCTTTGTTTGATTTTGTTAGTCTGTTCGTTATATTTATGATCCTTATGTATCATTGATTTTCTGTTTTTCGCGTTACATTATTGTTTTTGATATGGCTTATCCTTGAGGATGCACAGCTTGTATTTATTTTGCTTTGCATTTTTATTTCCACATATAGTTTAAACTCTGAAAGCCATTTCAATTATTGTTTTACATAGTCGATTTTTATTTAGCCTATATGTTTATCCTTTCTACTCTTCTTCATTCCCTCCAGTAGTTCCATGTTTTTCATCTGCCCTTCATTTTTCCTCTAAGGAAATCTCTTTAGAGATATTTATTTTTTATTTATTTTTTTAATTTTGCGGGACAGGGTCTCACTCCTGGTTACCTAGGCAGTAGTAAAATAGTGTGATTAGCTTCACTGCAGCCTCAAGTCCCAGGGTGAAATGACCCTCCCACCTCAGCGCCTCCCAAGTAGCTGCAGGGACCACTGGATGCACGTCTCCACACTCACTAATTTAATTTTTTGTTGAGGACAGGGTTTCAACCACATTGCCTAGGCTGTCTTGAACTCTGGAGGCTCAAGAGATCTGCCTTCTTGGCCTCCCAAAGTGCTAGGATTATAGGCATGAGCCACTAAGCCTGGCCTTAGTATTTGTTTTAATTCAGGCTGATAAATATACTAATAGTGATAAAGTTATTTAGTTATTTTCTTTCTCTATGTCTTTTTTCACTTTCATCCTGACGGATATTTTCCACAGGGCAGAAACATAGGTTGGTAAAATTTTGAATATGACGTTCCATTGTCTTCTGTTTTCCATCATTATTGTTGAGAAGTCAGCTGTCAGTTTCGCTGTTGCTCTTTTGAAGGGAATGCATAAATGATGTGTCTAATTTTAACATTTTCAGCAGTTTTGCTACAATGTGTCCAGGTGTGGTTTTCCCTGTATTTGCCTCTGTTTGGGGTTTACCAAAATTCTAAATCTGTTGGTTGATGTCTTTTATTATTTTGAAATGGACTCTGCCATTGTCTCTTTGAAGGTTAATTTTGTCCCATTCTCTCTCTACTCTGCTTCTGGGACTGTAATTATGCATATGCGAGACCTTTTTTTTTTTTTTTTTTTTTTGCATATTATATTCCTTTGTGTTCTTTCCATTCTCTTATCTCTGGGCTTCAATTTGGACATTTTCTACTGATATGTCTCAAAGCCCACAAATCCTACATTTGCTTATATTGAATCTAATGTTAAACCTACCCAACTGGCTCTTCACTTCAGATACTGTATTTTCAGTTCTAGAAAGTCCATTTAAATCTCTGTATAGATTGTAATCATCTGGTAAAACTTTCCATCTTTTCATGCATTTACCTATTTTTTCTATATTTTCTTGAAAATATTAATCATAATTATTTTATACTTTTTTAAAAGAGATGTGGTCTTGCTATGTGACCCAGGCTGGAGTGCAGTGGTAAATTCACATGCATGATCATAGTGCACTACAGCCTCAAAGTCCTGGACTGAAGAAATCCTTCTGCCTTAGCCTCCTGAATATCTAGGCCTACTAGTGTGTGTCACCATGTCTGGCTTGTTTCTTTACACAGTTGATTATCAATCATATAGTCTTGTCTCTTTGCAGGCCTCATAATTTTTTTATCATATGACAGACATTGTGTGGGTGGTTTCCAGATTATATTTCACCAGAAGAGGTTTCCCTTTTTCTCTGTCAGGCAAACATAGTGAGTTGCTGATCATGTAAACCTCTTTACAGGGCATGGTCTACCTAGCCTTTTTATAGGAATTTTAGTTTCTTTAGTCCTTATTGCTTCCACAAATCTCTGATGCCCTAAAAATTATAATTATATAAGATATGAAGGTTTTCATAGTTGTAGCTGGGGAAGCACTGGCCTACCACAAAACTATATCCTACCCAGAAATGGAAGCTCTCTTGTGTTCTTCAAAAGGAAGAAGATGAATGCTCATAAGCTCACAGAATGGTTCTAAATGTGCTCTTCCTGCCACTACTCACTGCAGTTACTATTTATCATAATTGCCAATACTATTCAGAGAGCATGACTAATCACACTGCTGCTCTCAAATTCCCCAGTGTCTGTTAACTGCTCCCCTTAGCGGGTCAAAAGGGTGAAAACAGGACAACTGAACGAGGAGATGACTGCAAGGCAGGACTGCCTATGCTGCAAGTGTTTATATATTTTAGGTGCTTGTCTGCTGTTTTGTAGATTTAATACAGAGCACATGTAAATGTTTTTCATTATTATTAAAACAAAAATTTAATTTTTAAAAGCTATTCCTAAAATATAAAATTAAATGTAAACAAAATGAAAGTATATTGTATCCAGAGTGCCATAGCCGCACACAGAGGATCTATTCCAAGCTGATTTTAAACACATAAATTTACTATTGAGGTTATAGTCTAAGATAGGATGCAGTCTAAGGAAAATCCTGCCAAAAGAATTCTCAAATTTTAATGATCTTATTAAGAGTGATAGTCTGAGATGCTGCTATTTTCAGATGTTATTGTGTGTGTTATGTAAATAAAGGATAGAAAATCGTGTATTCTATTATCTTTTGAGCCCATTGTGAACCAAGTTTCTTCAGCATGATAGAAGGTGTGTATAGATAATTGAGTTTAAGGATAAATTCTGTTATCTCTGAATTTGATTGGATAAGTATGAATTCATGATGTCTTTTAAGACAAAAAAGTAATCACATAATACTTAACTCTATGCATGAAAAAATCTAAGAGATCATGATCACTCAATGGCAATGAGCTCCTCTAGGACACAGATTGTGATCTCTGAAACCTACTAACATTAAAAAAAAGGCTTCTTGAACAAAGGGTTTATTATGTATGGGACTGAAGCTAGATATATACAAAATGAGCCTAGAACAGCATATTACTCTGCATATCAAAACTACTGGAAATGGTCAAAAGAACTCAGGAGTTAATCTGTTATTTCTAGATGGTATGAAGATGATAATATATCTACAATATTTATGAGACAATTTGAACTCTGACTTAATATTGGATGATATTAGTTTTTATGTATAAAAGTAATGTAGTTTAAAAAAATCTTTACCATTTAGATAGATATATAATGAAACATTTACAGAGGAAATAATACGATACCTAAAATTTGCTTCAAAATATGGATGGAAGAAAACTAAAGAGAGGTATAGATGAAAGTAGTAGCCATGAGTTAATTACTGTTCAAAGTGGATAATGAGTAAATGAAAGTTCATCATATACTTCTATCTACTTTTGTATATGTTTGAAAAAATTCATGGATGCAGCTGGAAACCATCATTCTTAGCAAACTATCACAAGAACAGAAAACTAAACACCGCATGTTCTCACTCATAGGTGGGAACTGAACAATGAGATCACTTGGACTCGGGAAGGGGAACATCACACACCAGGGCCTATTATGGGGAGTGGGGAGGGGGGAGGGATTGCATTGGGAGTTATACCTGATGTAAATGACGAGTTGATGGGTGCTAACGAGTTGATGGGTGTAGCACACCAACATGGCACAAGTATACATATGTAACAAACCTTCACGTTATGCACATGTACCCTAGAACTTAAAGTATAATAATAATAATAAATTAATTAAA
>NW_026089264.1:0-5311 GCF_024542745.1 Macaca thibetana thibetana | reverse complement strand
TGCAGGTGTACACTCCATAGTGATATTGTTCCTAATATCCATGGATGGAGAGGACGATATCACTCCCAATAGAGCAGGGGGTGAACACCCCTTCTGTGACATTGTTCCTAATAGCCAGTGGGGGAGAGAAGGATATTATCCCCAATATCGCAGGGGGTGGACACCCCCTTGTGATATTGTTCCCTATATCCTAGGAGGGAGACGATGATACTAGTGGGGCAATATCGCAGGGGGTGTACACACCCACTGTGATATTGTTCCTAATATCCAGAGGGAGAGAAAATTATATGACTCCCAATATCACAGGGGGTGTACATCCTCCTGTGATATTGTTTCTTATATTCAAGGGGAGAGGATGATATTACTTCCAACATAGTAGGGGTTGTGCACACCTCCTGAGATATTGTTCCTAATATCCCGAAGGGGAGAGCATAATATTACTCTCCATATCGCAGGTGGTGTGCACCTCCTTTGTAATGTTGTTCTTAATATCCATGATGGGAGAGGATGATATGACTCCCAATATCTAAAGAAGTGTACCGCCGCCTGTGATATAGTTCCCAACATCTAGGTGGGGAGAGGATGATATTACTGCCCATATCGCACGAGTTGTAAAAACGCCCTTCGATATTTTGGCCTACAATTAGCCTGACGGGAGAGGATGATATTACTCCACTACCGAAGAAGGTGTACACCCCCATGTGTACAAAGACTAGGCCCAATATCCACGGTTGGTGAGACAATGACACTATGCCCAATATCGCAGGGGATGTACACCTACTCTGGATATTGTTCCTTATATCGAGAAGGGTGAGAAGATGCTATTACTCCCAAGTAACGCAGGTACTACTGTGGTTGTACAAGCACTCCTGTGATATTGTCTTTAATATCCTAGGGAAGAGAGGATGATACTACACCGAAGCATGGCAGGGAAGGTTGTACACCCACCCTGTGAAATTGTTCTTAAAACTGTGGGGGAGAGCAGATATTCCAACCCTCACCACCAGGGATATTGCTTTCCTAATTCCAGGGGAAGAGATGTTAACATTATCCCAATATTGCAGTGGGAGTGTACACACCCTCTGTGATGGTGTTTCTGCGCGAGTATCCAAAGGTAGAGACGATGATATTACTGGCCATATCGCAGGGGCTGTACACCCTTTTCTGTGATATCTGTTTTTTGACATTCAATGGGGGAGAGGAAAACATTAATCCCAATATCGCAAGAAAGGTGTACAGAACCCCTGTGATGTAGTTCCTAATGTACAGGGGAAAGAGAAGAATATTGCTCTCAATATCGCAGGGGGTGTAACCACCCTGCCCCCCATATATTGGTTCCTCAATATGCCAGCGGGGTGGAGGGTGATAGTACACCCAGTATCCCAGAGTAAGGGTGCACACACACCCTGTGATATGGTTCACAACTCAACCCAACACTCAACCCCCTCAATCCCCCCCCCTCCCTCCCACCACCCCCCACCCAAGCCCACCACCCCCCCCACCCCAACCTACCCCCCCTACAACCCAAATACTATCCAGCGGGAAAGAGGCTGATTTTACTTTCGATATCGCAGTGGGTGTAACACCACCCCCAACCACCTGGGTCCTATCGTTTCCTAATATCCCCCCCACGGGAAGAAGATGACATGGCTGACAATATCGAAGCGGGTGGGACACCTCTTCTGTGACTACCGTTCCCTTACTGACATCCAAGGGGTGAATGGATGATATTACTCCCAATAAAATATTCAACCGTAAAGCCACCCCTGGGATTTTGTCCTTAATACCCACAAGCAGGAAGGTGATATATACTACCCAATATTGCACAGGGATGTAACCGCCCAAGACCTGTGATATTATTTCTGATATCCAGAAAGGAGAAGACACCCTGGCCTTACTACCACATATTGAAGACGATGTACAGTCCCCATGGGATATTGTATACTAAAGACACAGATTCCGAAACGAGGAATGGATTCCATCCAACCATATAACACCTAGGGCCGTACACCACCGTGGCCACTGTGATATGAATCGTAAAACCCTAGAAGAAGAGAGAATGGGGGGGACATTGCTTCCATAAATACACAGGGTGTACACCCACCCTGTGATGCAGAGATTGCTCCTGTGCATCTAGAAAGGAAGAGATTATGAATACTACTCCCACTACCCAAAATGAAGGTACAAACCCCCTTGTGATATTGTTTTCTCATAACTTGTGGGGGAGAGCATGATATTACTCTCCAATATGCACAGTGGCTTGACACTCAGTCTGTGATATTGCTCCTAATTTCCAGTAGGTAAAGTATGATGTTCCTACCCAAGACGAGTAGTGGGTGTACAAGTATAATTACCCGCCCTAGTGTATGTCTCCCGAATATTCAGGGGAAACACAGGGGACATTACCACCTCCACCTACCCACCCAAATCTCCCCCATAAAGTGTACATCCATAGTGTGATACAGTTCCTCCTAATATCCGGAGGTGTAGAGGATGGTATTCGTTCTCCTATCGCAGGCTGTGTACACACCACCTGTGAAATTGTTCCTAATATCCTGAATAAAAGAGACTGCTAATAATGGACATACATTGTGGGGGGTGGGTAATTATTACGATCTGCATCCTAATGGGAAGTAATAGTAAGCACCTCTCTCCCCCTCGCTGTTAGGATCCACATCACAGGGGAGTGAGGCACCCCCGGTGATATGGGGAGTAATAGCATCCCCCTCTCTCCCCCTGGCCTTATATAAGGAGGTTGGCCTTATATAAGTGCCCCCCAATGCCATCGTAGGCTTTAATGTATTCACTTAAAGTTTTTTCCTCATTTAGATCTGCCTTTCCCTTAATAGGTCTAATTGCTGCCTGACATTCTGTATTAGCATTTTCATGAGCAAGCAGCTGAGTGATCAATTTCTTGGCATGAGAATTGGAAATAGCCTTTTGAGCCGCACCCTGCAAACGGGTGATAGAATCTGGATAAGGCTCCCTTGGACCCTGTTGAACTGTGTGAAAAGAAGGATAAAGCAGTAGCAGGGTCGTGAATTTTTTCCCAGGCTCTTAGGCATGTAGTTCTGAGCTGATCAACAGCCTCATCAGCCATTACCATCTGTTGATTTAGAGTACCCCATGCCTGTCCGATTCCAAGCAGTTGATCAGATGTGATATTAACGGGACGTTGGGCTTGAGTGTTTCTGCATGCCTGATTTGTTGCTTCATCCGTCCACCAGGTTTTAAACTGGAGAAATTCAGAGGGGGACAGGGTGGATCGGGGTAATGCCTCCCAATCCATAGGTATTCAACGTCTGTTATAAGCCACACATTGTAACAAGTAATGAACATAAGGAGAATTTGGCCCATCTTGTCCAATTGCTTGCTTTAAGTCTTTTAATATTTTAAAAGGAAATGGCTCCCAGCATGCTTGAGCAAGTTCTCTGGGCTCCTCAGCTGGTGAAAGAATTACCAGAAACTGCCAAGCATTCAAATCCCCCATTTCTTGTGCCTGGCGAATGGATGCCTGGATTGTCCCTGTGCCATAATTTGTATTTGGACCAGCTCGCAGCATTCCTCTACCATAATTAACAGGTGGACAAGCCTGGATCATTTCCTCATCGTAACTGGCTGTTAGACAAGCCTAAAGCTTCCCTTCACCATAGTTACTGGTGGGGCCTGCAACAATGGGAGCGGCAAGGCGCTTCTCAGGCTCCCCTTCCAAAAATTCCTAAGGCTGGCCTGGGGATGGCCATTCTAGACCTTCCCCTAAAGGCGCAGTAGGTGGCACTGTATCTCTATAAGTTTTTGAAGATTAGCATATATACCTTCCCGTTTCTCGCCCTTTTTAAAACTAGACTGTCATGGTTCACTTTGCTGATAATT
This sequence comes from Macaca thibetana thibetana, assembly GCF_024542745.1. Taxonomy (NCBI): domain Eukaryota; kingdom Metazoa; phylum Chordata; class Mammalia; order Primates; family Cercopithecidae; genus Macaca; species Macaca thibetana. Next base: position 1,438 of record NW_026089264.1, on the reverse strand, counting down.
AGACTACTGATTATTCAACTTTCCTATGTCATCCTGAAACTCCTCCTTCTCCTCCTCAGTGTGGAAGGGCTCCAGTGCTGTTTTAATTGCCGACCACACAGACCAAGCAGAGACGGGAATATCGTGGCCCTCTTGTGCTCGTTTTAAGTCTGATCCGACCTTGTCCCAATCTTTTACATTCATGGTTACATATTCCATGAACCAAGGAGAATACCAAGGAGAATACTTGTCTACCAGATGGAACAAAGCTGTGAGATTTTGGGTACTCACAATTACCCCTCCGCAGCACAAGGCTTAAGTAATTAGCGAACTTACTCTCAGCCTGACCCATATTTTCCCGAGGTTTTGCTGGAATTCTCCGAGCGCCCTACTTACCCTAGAGCTTGAAGTGAAAACCTACTCGGGAGTCCTTTGTCGGTCGTCCTCTGCTTTCCACGCTCTAGTGTTCCTTCACTGGATTATTTGTAGAGATTACGGGGGGCCCCGTGTTGGGCACCAGAGACCAGCTTGGGCAACCGAGAGAGGCCCCCGTTTCTCCCAAAAAAAAAATGTGTGTGTGTGTGTGTGTGTGTGTGTGTGTGTGTATGAATATATATATAGACAGGGATGGTGTGGCACGCCTGTAATCCCAGCTACTACATGAGAAATCAGACAAAACCTAGCACCAGAGACTGATTTTCTTCTAAAATGCTTTCTCCAAAATATTTTTAAAACAAAAGGGGGAAATTGGAAAGGAAAATATTTTGGGCCCCCCAAATCGCTAAGATAAAGGGAAAAATCAATCTGGGAACTGCTTAGGGCAAACCTGCCTCCCATTCTATTCAAAGTCATCCGCTGCTCACTGAGAAGAATGCTATCTTATTGCCTCCTTTGGAAAGGCTCATCAGAAACTCAGAAGAATGCAACCGTTAGTCTCTCACCTACCTGTGACCTGGAAGCCCCCTCCTGGCTTCGAGTTGACCCACCTTTGCTTCAGGTTGTACCGGATCAAACTAGTGTTCATCTTACATATGTTGATTGACATCTCCTGTCTCCCTAAAATGTATAAAACTGTCAGATACAGTCAGTTTCTCTTCCAAGGTTTGGCATGTTAACGTTCTTGTTTTTTGTTTTGGAACTCAACTTTCTTGTTCTCCATGCCTACTTGCCCTTAGTTACTGTAAACAACCTTCCTGTCAGTTCTAATCAAGAACTCACATCTGTTTCCTTGGTTACCTGCTCTGCACCCATTTCTCCCTTCGAAACCACACGTCCCACCTTTGTAACTCACATCCCCCTTCCCCCTTCCTTATTTGGGAAAATATTCACAAATAGCCAACCGGGTCAGTTTAGAGCTTGAGGTCTGGCCCCAACCTATGCCAGAGGTAGGGATTGCCTTAGGAATAAAAACTCCTGCTTTCCTTTGTTGGTGTGCTCTTGCGATTGTGATTGATGCAAG
>NW_026089263.1:0-5327 GCF_024542745.1 Macaca thibetana thibetana | reverse complement strand
TTACTACTACTACAGAATGCAGGTGAGCAGGTACAATGGCAAGGTGGGTGGATGGGATACAAAGATTTCCCGACAGCAGGAAGCTTGGGGGATAAAACCACGGTGGGCCCCTTGTTATTCTTCGCTGGAAAAAACGAGCCTACCTCTTGGGTCGATCGTGAAGTCCCTCAAAATACGCTGGAGCCAGGCAGTGTCAACAAGTTTTTCGCACAAAGCACCCAACTGCCCAGGGCAAGCTTCTCTCTTTCCATCTCGCGCCCACACCCGCCCCGCCCCTCTCCTTTAGTGAGAGAAGTTCTCTGACTCTTGGGATTTTGCAGTCAGAAGAGTGATCATTACAATTTTCATTCTGAATATTGTGGCCCTGCTGGACTGCGGTGCAACAGGCTCTTTCATGAAGATTGGCAGAGATGCTGACGGCTAGGGCATCGGGACCGAGGGGAGCGAGCAGGACTCATGGGATACAGCTCATAGAGAGAGGGAGCCATAGAAATGTGAGGCTGCTCTTCACATGGCCGCACTCTCTCCTGTGTCCTCCGTGGAACCTGTGGAGGCGGCGTTAGGCGCTGGCGCTCTCCGGGGTGTGAGCTCAGTCAGCAAGAGAACATCTGCCTTCCCACCCCCATCTCTGCAGCTGGTTCCTCTTGCAGTTTTGATTTTTAGAATGAACGCAGTAACCTGCCCCATTCTGCTGATGCTGCAAAAAGGAGCTGGAAAAGAACGTGCACAGCTTCTCCAGTCTTAGCATTTGTTACCTTGTAGTTTGGGAAACTTTGCTGCCCCAGTACAAGAGTGTGCTGAGGATTCTATTATCCTGCTAGATTCTCCCAGGAGGTCAAGTTGAAAACGAGCTAGGTGCGCTCTTCTCCTCTCTGTTTTTCTCTTTCTCTTGTCTGTCTCGTCTGCCTGTTTCTCTGTTCCCCTTTTCCTCTCTTCTCTCTCCCTCCCTTCCTCCCTGGCTATTGCTGCAAAGAATATTCTTGTTGAATTTGTTTCTCCATATCTTCTGCCTTTCCTTAGAATACATTCCTAAGAGTCTACTCATTGTGAAAAGCAAACGGCCTTTAGATGTTTTCCAAATCTAACAGATGGGGGTCCTTTCAGACAGAGTTTCATTTTACACTTTTATCAAGAAGCCCGTGGCTCCCTGCTCGCCATGCTGCAGTCGCCCTCAGGAGGTTCATGGAGAGCAGAGGACTTGGGGCTACATCGAGGGCTGTCTTTTTTCCAATGTCCGGAAGGTATACTTTGGGGGGGGGGGGCAGTTGAAGTACGAAAGTGACATCAGCACTTCATGTATGGGATGGGTCGATCAAGTACAGTGTGCACCAGACCCCCAGACTGGCGCTGGGTGGGGACAAAGGACTCCAGTTATTACAGGGTGGGTTGGGCAGGCGGCTGCCCAGCTCTGGGGACAGATGCGTCGGCTCTCAAAGCCCAGGTATCACCTGTCAGACTGCACAGCCCTCCTCACCCCTTCAGTTCCTGAAGGGAAAGGCCCCAGGAGACTCTGAGGTGAAGAATGCTCTCCCATTTTCAACTCACCCACCGTTAGGGTTCTGCCCCCTCTACCCTCCAGCCCCCCAACTGTGAAGTTCCCGGGGTCCCTGGCCAGTGACTTGCTGAAGCCTCACTCTCCAGGACCTCTGTAGAGAGGCACCCTACTCGAATGCATGCTTCTCCAGGAATATTTGCTCTGGTAACAGCTGAGAAGAAAAACCCATCTCTAACAGTTTGATTGCAGGTGGGTGGCCCCGGGGCAAGTGATTTTGGGAAGGTGGGGCTGGCTGGCGCCCTGTGTCCTGACTTTTCTTCTGAGCCTTTGCAAAACCACTTTTGAGAAAATTAATCGGGGTGGGTACTCCTGGGTGGCATTTTCTTCTAAGTGAAAATCTGTAGAATTCCTGTCGTTGCGGGAGCTGTGGTTTTCTGTCAAGACCCTGTGGGGTCCTGGCAGTGTGGGGCCTGTTTCTTATCCAGACTCTTCTTATTTATTCCAGAAGAGTCAGGTGCCTGGCAAGTGAACTGGCCAACTCAAATTTGTATGTCACTCGTATCGACCTAAAATGAAATACAAATAAAACGTCTCATTTCTGGCATGAAAGAGACCTAGGAAGGGCAGGCTTAGGGCTGGCTTCTTCACAATCCAACTGGAAGTAGGGTAGCCGGATCCTGGCATCCATCTCTCCTGCTGGGTGAGGGCCACAGGATCTCAGCACCCAGGTGAGGCAACGATGTTGAAAGAGGCTTCAGAAGAACTGGGCCAGAACAGTGGAATCAAACGGAAAAGACTGTAAATTCAGCCAGCTTGGGGAATGACCAGAAAGCGTCTGTTGCCCCAGCAAGGATTGAAAACAAAGATTCTCAGCAACAGGGCCACAGCAAAGCTCTCTCAGCACACCTGTCCCGGACCGTCAGCTGATGAGAGCTTGTGATTGTACCATCCAAGGAGACGTAGCTATTTGGTCTTCGGCTGGTTCTGGGCAACAGAGGGTCTAAGACCCTCCGGAAATCTTTAGAGTGTCAGAAAGCTGCCTTTGTTTACTCAGGACACGGACCTGGAAGCTGGGACCCTTAGGCAGCCCCTCAGGGTGGTCTGGGGTTCAGAAAGACCAAGGCGGGACTAGAGGGCTGGAGCTGTCAGTCTCCAACCCAATCTCTCACCTGGAGGGAGAGGGCTGGAGCTGAGTCAATCCCCAATAGCCAAAGATGTCTTCAACCATGTCTATAGTGACCCCTCTAGAAAACCCTAAATGGTGGGGGTTGGAGAGCTTGCAGGTTGGGGAAAACCTTGACGTTCTGGGAGGGCAGTATTTGCACTCCCCAGGGACAGAAGCACTTGCACTTGCCACCCCGCCCCCGCCCCCCAGGCCTGGAGCCTGGAAATGCACCTCTTCATCTGGGCTGTTCACAGGTCCTTCATAGTGAACTGGTGACAGTAGGTAAAGGTGTTGCCCTGGGTGCCATGAGCCCGTCTGGCAAGTTATTGACCTTAAGTAGGAGGACATGGCAAGCCTGATTTTTAGGTGGTCGGTCAGAAGCAAGGGAGAGACCCTGAAACTTACCATTGGTGAAGCGGGGGCCGTCTCATGGGTCTGAGACCTTGACCTGTGCGGTCTGCCCTAATTTCAGACCTCAATTCAGTTGTAGAATACACAGTTGGTGTCCAGAGAGGGTGAGAGAAACCGTACACTTGGTGCTAAGAGGTGGAATAGGTCATAGGACCTTCCGTGTCACAGAGGGCGGCCTCATTTATTTGTTTCGCCTGCTGTAGTTTATTAATGTGTGAGTACTTTATTCTTTGAAAGGCTTAGAATTAAGAATAGAGAGAATAAAAGAAATCAGCTTCCATAGAATCCACACTTCTTGGTTTTTAGAAACAATTTGTTTCTAGTTTGCATTTTAAGTAATTGTAATATTTAATATCACAAATGTACACATTGTAATATAACTATTTTAAATATTACATATTACAATATTAATATTTTAGAGAATCTAGGTGTTTGAGCTTCCTGGATCTATGGTTTGGTGTCTGGTCATTAATCTGAGGAAATTCAGCTATTACTGTTACAAATATTTCTTCTGTTCCTCTTTCTTCCCCCTTGTATTACCGTTATGCATATTTTCTGCCTCTGTGGAAGTCCCATAGTGCTTGGATACTCTGTTCTTTTTTGCTTTTCAGTTCTGGAGGTTGGAGTTGGGTATTTCCCTTTCCCCCAGGTCAGAAGGCTCTGATAAAATCCCACCAGGTGAGTCTCTCTGGAAGGTAGACCTAGTGAAGAGTGCACCCACCTATTGAAAAATGATTCTTATTCTCTTTCCCCTGTAGTAAGTATGAGGGGATTTTTCTCTGATATTTACACTTCGAGAACCTGGTTGAGCTTCTGATGATAGAACTTCACAAAAAGCATGAGACCCATATATGCACAGGCCTCCTGGAGGTTTTAACTCTCACACGTGGCCACACCTTACTGCAGCAATTTGTCAATTCCAGTTCAGGCTTTCCAATCCCAGTGTGGGTTCCTTGGAGCATTGTGCTCCAGTGTATTGGTGATTCATCTGCTTTACCTGTCCAGCCAATCTGGGGACAGTGGCTTGCAGGTGACCTCACGTCTCTTGCAGGTTTAAGAACTGCTGATTTTTCAGTTTGCTCAGATTTTTACCTGTGAGGAAGGAGTGACAATTCTCAAGATTATCGTGTACGGAACCTGAAATTCCCCAACTCCATTATAGTGAAAAGTGTTTGCCCTTCCTCTGGCTCAAGAATTAAAACGTTTTCATTCTCTGACACGTTGTACTTTGATTCCCTAAATATTTATAATTATAGATTTAAAAACTCAGTTTTCTGCTGTATCAGACATGTAGACTGGCACTTTCCAACAGAATTGAGAGTCCCTGTTATAGAATTTGAAACCTTCCTTGTAGCCTCATATAAATATATAAACTAGTATATTTTAACTCAAAGTGCTCATACTATACTTTCGATAAGAAATACAAATAGGCCGGATGCGGTGGCTCAAGTCTGTAATCCCAGCACTTTGGGAGGCCGAGGCGGGTGGATCACGGAATCGAGATCAGGAGATCGAGACCATCCTGGCTAACACGGTGAAACCCCATCTCTACTAAAAATACAAAAAGTTAGCCAGGCGTTGTGGCGGGTGCATGTAATCCCAGCTACTTGGGAAGCTGAGGCAGGAGAATGACATGAACGCGGGAGGCGGAGCTTGCAGTGAGCCAAGATCACGCCACTGCACTCCAGCCTGGGCGACAGAGCAAGACTCCGTCTCAAAAAAAAAAAAAAAAAAAAAAATAGCGATATTAAACACATACACACAAATATATATAGTAACTATAATAATACATTATAACACACATACAGTATTTTCTACTTTTTATAGTAACTGGCAATGTCTTTCACACACAGCAAATCCCACTTCAGAGAACCGGGCGCACTTCCATGTGGGCCTACCAGCCGCACGCATGTGGTGAGTGACAGAGACCACCCTTGCATGTGTGTGCGCTATTTTACTGCCTTTTTCTTGACCACAGATTCTACCTCCTGTTTCTCTGTGTATGCAGTGATGATTTGCTGAATATTACACATTGTGGGTAACTTGTTGAGCACACTCAGGATCCCTAACCTTCCTCTGAAGCTTTGCAGCTCCTGTTCTAGCAGCTAGCACAGGCACTGCTGGGTCATCGTGACATGGGCAGGCTTGGTTGGATTCGCTGTTGGTGTGAATCTGTGGAGAGCTCCAATCCTGCACCCACTCCAATCTCCCCCTCCTGGACCTGGTAGGATGGCCATGCTCCGCCCACACCTGAGC
>NW_026089262.1:0-5372 GCF_024542745.1 Macaca thibetana thibetana | reverse complement strand
CTTCCTAGGGGGCACCAGAGCTCCTGGTCATCAGAGTCATCCGCACTTGGCCCAGCTGAGGCCCTGCGGCAGAGAAAAGCATGAGTAGGCCCACTGGGGCGGAGGTCCTAGGCAGGACCCAGTGTCCGGTGCCAGCCCTGCATAGTGAGGTGCCCCGTAGGTACTGAGTAGGAACGGCAGGCAGGCAGGTCTGACAGCAGGGCCCCCAGCACTGGTGCCCCAGACTCCTGGCCTCTGCCCTGCCCTTGGGAAGGTACCACTGAGCAGCCTCGGCTCCCAGAGCCAGGACACTGCAGCTTCTGTCCGCTACTCAGGCCCCTGGGTAGGTCCCTTCCCCTCCACCATTCCAGGGCTATTTCCAGGGCCCTGCACATGCCCAGCACTGTGCGGTGAGCCAGAGTGCTTCCCAAGGGTAGCCGGGCCGTTTCCCCATGCTTCCTGGTGCTCGGCAGCATTTTGAAGAGGCTCACGAGGCCCCTCGTGATGAAGAGTGGGAAGCTGACATCTCCCCTGTGGGGGCTCAAGGAGGCCAGGGCACAGGAGTGTGAAGGCCCAGCTGGGTGGTGGGAGGGCCTGTGGAGATGCTGAGATCTGAGGGACAGGTGGGGTGAGCAGGCAGAGGCAGGGAGAGGGGCAGGCAGAGAGGCAGCAAGCTCTGGGGAGTGGGGATTACAACAGGCGGAAAGGGTGGAGAGTGCTGCAGAGGCCAGGGGCTCGGGGTGGGGGGACTGCAGTCGCTGTTCAGGACCTTGGGCCTTGAGCGTGCATTGAGTGGGCATTGAGTGGTTTTAAGCAGGAAGGGATGTGGTCAGGACCACAGTTAAGAAGGTTGCCACTGGGTGTGGCCTGACCTCAGGAACCCCCTGGGCTGCCTGCCTCAAAGTTCCAGGCAGGAGCACTGAGGCCAGCCTGTTCCAAACCTTCCCATAGGGTACTTGGCTCAAAGAATGACACATGAGGAAGCTCAGTCTTGTGGTCCAGCCCTTGGTGGGCAGGGCTGTCACCCACTGGGGGGCCTCCCTTGCCACACAGACCCCTCTCTCCCTTCTGAGCCTCATCCCCAACCTTGAGGCTGGGAGCAGATCCCTGAGTCCGAGCATCTAGGGGACTCTCAGGATTAGCATCACTGCGGGTGCTCCGAGTCTCAGCCTGGACCCTCCCAGGCACAGGGACCTTCACCTTTCCTCCCAGCCGCAGAAAGAATATTTCAGTCCCCCCACCACTGTCTATGCTGACCAACAACTGCTTCCTCCCTCCAGCCCAGCTCCAAGGACAGTTCTGCTTCTGAGTGAGCCACTGAGCCACCCCCGCACGCCGCCATGCAGGGCTAATTTTTGTATTTTTAGTAGAGACGGGGTTTCACCATGTTAGCCAGGATGGTCTCGATCTCCTGACCTCATGATCCACCCACCTCACCCTTCCAAAGTGCTGAGATTACAGGCGTGAGCCACCGTGCCCGGCTAAAATATGAAAACTCTCTTGACCAAGAGCTATCCCACTAGTACTATGGCACTCTTGTCCCTCCCTCAGGACACATCAGTTACTACCCTGTGATTCAGAAGCTGTAGGACTCATACATTGAAAAATTTTACCCTCATTGCTCACCTCCGTCCTGTTGCATGCATGTGTTACACAATATTGAAAGTAAGTTTTGTATTATACTCACTTCAATCACCAAAAGTTTAAGGTTGGCTATTTATGTCATCTTTTAACAGTGTTTTGTGATCTTCAGCCATGGAATTATGTATACTGGAAGAAACATCAGGAAAAAAATCTGCTGTTGAAACATGTTGGAGTAAATCTTTTCAGTCACTACTGACCAAAACACGGCACAAAAAATTCAGGGAGTCAATTCTTGTGTTGATATTTTGCAACTAAAGAATCAGTTCAGACCAGACATGGTGGCTCATGCCTATAATTCCACTGCTTTGAGAAACAAAACCAGGGGAATCATATGAGACTAGGAGTTCAAGACCAGCCTGGGCAACACAGAGAGACCCCATTTCTTTTTCTTTTGCTTTCTTTCTTTCTTTCTTTTTTTTTTTGGCGATGGAGTTTCGCTCTGTTGGAGACCCCATTTCTATGAAAAAATTTTTAAAAAATTAGCTGGTTGTGGTGGTGCATTCCTCTTGTCCTAGCTAGTCAGGAAGCTGAGACAGAAGGATTGTGTGAGCCAGGAGTTCAAGGTTACAGTGAACTGTGATTGTGCCACTGCACTCCAACCTCTGCAACAGAGTGAGAGCCTCTCTCTCATTACAGTAACAATAACTAAGAATAATTCACTATTGTAAGGCTACCCAAATAGAAGATATTAGTATCCTTAGGAATCCTCTGGGCTTCTGATGTTTGGAGCAGACAGCTCACCTAAGACATTCAGAATAAGCAGATGATTTTAGACAGTGAAAAGTCTCCACACAAGACATTGGGACAGGACCCTTGTCTAATCCCCTACCCCGTGCCTTCCACCTCGTTCTCCTCATTTTTCTCCTCCCTTTCCTTATGATTTGCTTATTCTTTAAGCAGTCTTCTCATTTTGTGTAGACCTGGTAGTTTTCAACCCATATTCATGATTTTTATAGTTGCTGCGTAGAATAAATTGTCAGACTATTGTTTTGAGCCTGGCTGTTGATAATTAAGGCTCATTCCTCCATCATCTCTCTTCTTTCTTACACAAGATGAATAATCTAGTTAGGAATCACAGGAATTCCCTCATTTGATGCCATTTGGAGATTTAAGCCCCACAAACTCCTTTCTGTGAGTGAGAACCCTCATTCTGCCTCCACCACCAAACCACTGTAGAAACCCTGAGCCGGTCTCCTTTCTTGTTGTATTTAGTCATTTTGCACATTCCCGAGATATGAGCACTAATCTTGGCAGACACATCCAGAGGTAATTAACCTTTCCATACTGACACGGGGAATGTGCCACTCCCCCAGATGTGACATCCAACTACATTTTAGTTGAGATCTCTTGGCCTTTGCCTTGTTTCCACTAGAACTGATGCTGTGAGCTTGGTGCACGATTCCTAACCACAGGACACACCTGTTCCCTGAATGAACTCCGGGACAGAGCTGTACATGCCTGGTGTGGTTCATTAACCCCTGTTACGTTATGAAATCATGACATTACTTTGTTGTATTCTAGTTTTTCCCTAAAAATATAGGTAGTGATAGGGTTCCTTCAAGTGTATATATTGGATTCTTTAATTTCTTATATGTATTTAATTAAATCTTTAATTCAGTGTTGAGAAATTTAAAATGTCTTCAGTTTATTGAGTGAAGTCCTTCATGCCCTTGTTTGGTGATTTTCTTTTTTCATTTCTCATATATTTTATTCATCTCTGACTAACTCATTTTCTACCAAATTATATGTGTTTACATTTGTAATATTTTAATGAGGTAAAATGAGCAAATAATAGCCATCCAATAACGTGTACAATTTCAAAATAGTGACATAACCATTACCTTACTCAACATAGAAAAATCAGTTACCCTCAAAATTTCCTCTTGTTTTCCTGTAACTCCTGCTTCCTCCACCTTCCCTTCTCCCACCACGTCTGGAGTCAACTACTGGTTTTCTTTATGTTACATTAGTTTTCATTTTATAGAATCTATAAAAGCGGAATACTATGTATGGACTTATATTTGTTTGTCTTACTTCACTCATCATACGTACTTGTGAATTTACCCTTGTTATTGAGCATATCCAGCAGTACCTGATTGTAACAGTGGGTGTTTTTCCAGTGAATGAATTTACCACAATTTGATTAAGCTGCTGATTGATATTTGGACTGCTTTCAGTATCTGGGTATTATTTAAAAAGCTGCTACTCTTCCTAGAGAAGTACATAGCTGACAAACACGACGTTCTTCTTCTTACAGCAATATGAAGAGCAGCTAAACTGGAAAAGCTGCAGTTTAATCAATTGTCTTCAATACATCATGAAATTGAAGTTACAGAATTCTCTCTGTGTGTGTGTGTGTGTGTGTGTGTGTGTGTGTGAAGAGAGATAGAAAAAGAGAGTTGGTGAGTGAGAGAGAAGGAGGGAAAAAGGGAGAAAGAAGAAAAAGAGATCCTACATGACTGACCATAATTTATGAGGAGCTCAAACAAATACAGGGACTCAGAGTCTCATTGGAAAAGTATAAGATGGAGAGGATGACTTGATGCACCTACATATGGTATATATTTACATAAGTGCCATTTTCTAATAATACAAAGAACCACGTACATGAGAATAAACATAGTGGCGGGTGTCCAGTGGTGAAATACAATGGTGATGCCAAACCCCAGCTCCAGCACCTTTTCCCCCTCATTGCACCTGCCTTGATGTGTGTCCTGAGCGCCCCCTGGTGTCCTGAGTGCCTCCTGCTGTTCCCGAGCTCCCCTGCAGGGAGGTTTGTCTGAGCTCACAGTGTCTTCCCCTGGCTGTGTCTTTTGTGTAAAAATCCATGGTTGTGTCCTCGTTGCTCAGGTAGCTCAGCTGAAGGAAAATCTGTTTTTTGGATGTGGATCTGGAGATGGTGACTGGACTCTTGAGGAGTGGGTTGGAATGTGAACTCCATTATGACCTGTGTACCTGATTCACTCCAGTCCCTTCCCCAGGGAGCTGATGGATCCAGCTCCAGGAGGAAGCACAGGTTGTAATGGAGAATGCAGAGATGGCACAGGTGAGGGACAGGGTCTGTGAGGGCTTCACCAGGCCAGGAGTGCACCGGGAACCATAGTTGTCAGCATGCACAGGTTCTGAACAGCATGTTGAAATTCGCAAATATGCACATTTTGATGAAAATGAGGAACTCCCTGTTTTGCAATTTGTGGGTCTCCTAGAGCAAATAGTAGATTCTGAAGTTAGAATTAGACAAAAATATGGTCACATTTTTTCTTCAAACTTTCAACCAAATAAGAAAGACAAACTGCTGACAGAAGAATGGGCATTGGATTATTACCTCTCTCTATGAAACTGGTGATTTTCAGAATCAGATTGACCTGTGATAGCCTAAATGCATGCTACTCCTGAATCCACAATGAGACCTGAGCAGCAATCACGGGCCATGGAGGTCGCCTCACGTGGGGAAACATCTGACTCTGCAGAGCTGCACACGGTGGTCACTGCAGGCACTTAGTTGTACAGGAACAGCTCCTCCCTCAGACTCAGAGTGAGGACAATGTGCTCTTTATCTGGGGGAGGTGAGGGTTAGTGTGTGAAAAGCAAACTAACTCTAATCAATATCTCTGTACTTGGACAGAAACCAGTTTACAAGAAACCATGAATTTGGGGTAAAGTAGGAAATTATAATTGTGTGCAGGCTGCATGCTTGCTTCTCCATGGTCATCTAAGAGAACGCAAGGAAAATCCATGTTTTCTTTTTT
>NW_026089261.1:0-5391 GCF_024542745.1 Macaca thibetana thibetana | reverse complement strand
TTTCTTTTTTTTTTTTCTTTCTTTCTTTCTTTCTTTATTTATTATTTATTTATTTATTTATTTATTTTTTAATTATTATTATTATTATACCTTTAAGTTGTAGGGTACATGTGCATAACGTGCATCCCAATGCAATCCCTCCCCCCCCCCCCCCCCTCCCCATGATAGGCCCCGGTGTGTGATGTTCCCCTTCCTGAGTCCAAGTGATCTCATTGTTCAGTTCCCACCTATGAGTGAGAACATGCGGTGTTTGGTTTTCTGTTCTTGTGATAGTTTTGCTAAGAATGATGGTTTCCAGCTGCATCCATGTCCCTACAAAGGACACAAACTCATCCTTTTTTATGGCTGCATAGTATTCCATGGTGTATATGTGCAACATTTTCTTAATCCAATCTGTCACTGATGGACATTTGGGTTGATTCCAAGTCTTTGCTATTGTGAATAGTGCTGCAATAAACATACGTGTGCATGTGTCTTTATAGCAGCATAATTTATAATCCTTTGGGTATATACCCAGTAATGGGATGGCTGGGTCATATGGTACATCTAGTTCTAGATCCTTGAGGAATCGCCATACTGTTTTCCATAATGGTTGAACTAGTTTACAATCCCACCAACAGTGTAAAAGTGTTCCTATTTCTCCACATCCTCTCCAGCACCTGTTGTTTCCTGACTTTTTAATGATCGCCATTCTAACTGGTGTGAGATGGTATCTCATTGTGGTTTTGATTTGCATTTCTCTGATGGCCAGTGATGATGAGCATTTTTTCATGTGTCTGTTGGCTGTATGAATGTCTTCTTTTGAGAAATGTCTGTTCATATCCTTTGCCCACTTTTTGATGGGGTTGTTTGTTTTTTTCTTGTAAATTTGTTTGAGTTCTTTGTAGGTTCTGGATATTAGCCCTTTGTCAGATGAGTAGATTGCAAAAATTTTCTCCCATTCTGTAGGTTGCCTGTTCACTCTGATGGTAGTTTCTTTTGCTGTGCAGAAGCTCTTTAGTTTAATGAGATCCCATTTGTCAATTTTGGCTTTTGCTGCCCGTTGCTTTTGGTGTTTTAGACATGAAGTCTTTGCCCATGCCTATGTCCTGAATGGTACTACCTAGGTTTTCCTCTAGGATTTTTATGGTATTAGGTCTAACATTTAAGTCTCTAATCCATCTTGAATTAATTTTCGTATAAGGAGTAAGGAAAGGATCCAGTTTCAGCTTTCTACTTATGGCTAGCCAATTTTCCCAGCACCATTTATTAAATAGGGAATCCTTTCCCCATTTCTTGTTTCTCTCAGGTTTGTCAAAGATCAGATGGCTGTAGATGTGTGGTATTATTTCTGAGGACTCTGTTCTGTTCCATTGGTCTATATCTCTGTTTTGGTACCAGTACCATGCTGTTTTGGTTACTGTAGCCTTGTAGTATAGTTTGAAGTCAGGTAGCGTGATGCCTCCAGCTTTGTTCTTTTGACTTAGGATTGTCTTGGAGATGCGGGCTCTTTTTTGGTTCCATATGAACTTTAAAGCAGTTTTTTCCAATTCTGTGAAGAAACTCATTGGTAGCTTGATGGGGATGGCATTGAATCTATAAATTACCTTGGGCAGTATGGCCATTTTCACGATATTGATTCTTCCTATCCATGAGCATGGTATGTTCTTCCATTTGTTTGTGTCCTCTTTTATTTCACTGAGCAGTGGTTTGTAGTTCTCCTTGAAGAGGTCCTTTACATCCCTTGTAAGTTGGATTCCTAGGTATTTTATTCTCTTTGAAGCAATTGTGAATGGAAGTTCATTCCTGATTTGGCTCTCTGTTTGTCTGTTACTGGTGTATAAGAATGCTTGTGATTTTTGCACATTAATTTTGTATCCTGAGACTTTGCTGAAGTTGCTTATCAGCTTAAGGAGATTTTGGGCTGAGACAATGGGGTTTTCTAAATATACAATCATGTCATCTGCAAACAGGGACAATTTGACTTCTTCTTTTCCTAACTGAATACCCTTGATTTCTTTCTCTTGCCTGATTGCCCTAGCCAGAACTTCCAACACTATGTTGAATAGGAGTGGTGAGAGAGGGCATCCCTGTCTTGTGCCAGTTTTCAAAGGGAATTTTTCCAGTTTTTGCCCATTCAGTATGATATTGGCTGTGGGTTTGTCATAAATAGCTCTTATTATTTTGAGGTACGTTCCATCAATACCGAATTTATTGAGCGTTTTTAGCATGAAGGGCTGTTGAATTTTGTCAAAAGCCTTTTCTGCATCTATTGAGATAATCATGTGGTTCTTGTCTTTGGTTCTGTTTATATGCTGGATTATGTTTATTGATTTGCGAATGTTGAACCAGCCTTGCATCCCAGGGATGAAGCCCACTTGATCATGGTGGATAAGCTTTTTGATGTGTTGCTGAATCCGGTTTGCCAGTATTTTATTGAGGATTTTTGCATCGATGTTCATCAGGGATATTGGTCTAAAATTCTCTTTTTTTGTTGTGTCTCTGCCAGGCTTTGGTATCAGGATGATGTTGGCCTCATAAAATGAGTTAGGGAGGATTCCCTCTTTTTCTATTGATTGGAATAGTTTCAGAAGGAATGGTACCAACTCCTCCTTGTACCTCTGGTAGAATTCAGCTGTGAATCCATCTGGTCCTGGACTTTTTTTTGGTTGGTAGGCTATTAATTATTGCCTCAATTTCAGAGCCTGCTATTGGTCTATTCAGGGATTCAACTTCTTCCTGGTTTAGTCTTGGAAGAGTGTAAGTGTCCAGGAAATTATCCATTTCTTCTAGATTTTCCAGTTTATTTGCGTAGAGGTGTTTATAGTATTCTCTGATGGTAGTTTGTATTTCTGTGGGGTCGGTGGTGATATCCCCTTTATCATTTTTTAATTGCGTCGATTTGATTCTTCTCTCTTTTCTTCTTTATTAGTCTTGCTAGTGGTCTGTCAATTTTGTTGATCTTTTCAAAAAACCAACTCCTGGATTCATTGATTTTTTGGAGGGTTTTTTGTGTCTCTATCTCCTTCAGTTCTGCTCTGATCTTAGTTATTTCTTGCCTTCTGCTAGCTTTCGAATGTGTTTGCTCTTGCTTCTCTAGTTCTTTTAATTGTGATGTTAGAGTGTCAATTTTAGATCTTTCCTGCTTTCTCTTGTGGGCATTTAGTGCTATAAATTTCCCTCTACACACTGCTTTAAATGTGTCCCAGAGATTCTGGTATGTTGTATCTTTGTTCTCATTGGTTTCAAAGAACATCTTTATTTCTGCCTTCATTTCGTTATGTACCCAGTAGTCATTCAGGAGCAGGTTGTTCAGTTTCCATGTAGTTGAGCGGTTTTGATTGAGTTTCTTAGTCCCTGAGTTCTAGTTTGATTGCACTGTGGTCTGAGAGACAGTTTGTTATAATTTCTGTTCTTGTACATTTGCTGAGGAGTGCTTTACTTCCAATTACGTGGTCAATTTTGGAGTAAGTACGATGTGGTGCTGAGAAGAATGTATATTCTGTTTGATTTGGGGTGGAGAGTTCTATAGATGTCTATTAGGTCTGCTTGCTGCAGAGATGAGTTCAATTCCTGGATATCCTTGTTAACTTTCTGTCTCGTTGATCTGTCTAATGTTGACAGTGGAGTGTTGAAGTCTCCCATTATTATTGTATGGGAGTCTAAGTCTCTTTGTAAGTCTCTAAGGACTTGCTTTATGAATCTGGGTGCTCCTGTATTGGGTGCATATATATTTAGGATAGTTAGCTCTTCCTGTTGAATTGATCCCTTTACCATTATGTAATGGCCTTCTTTGTCTCTTTTGATCTTTGATGGTTTAAAGTCTGTTTTATCAGAGACTAGTATTGCAACCCCTGCTTTTTTTTGTTCTCCATTTGCTTGGTAAATCTTCCTCCATCCCTTTATTTTGAGCCTATGTATGTCTCTGCGTGTGAGATGGGTCTCCTGAATACAGCAGACTGATGGGTCTTGACTCTTTATCCAGTTTGCCAGTCTGTGTCTTTTAATTGGAGCATTTAGTCCATTTACATTTAAGGTTAAGATTGTTATGTGTGAACTTGATCCTGCCATTATGATATTAACTGGTTATTTTTGCTCGTTAGTTGATGCAGTTTCTTCCTAGCCTCGATGGTCTTTACATTTTGGCATGTTTTTGCAATGGCTGGTACCGGTTGTTCCTTTCCATGTTTAGTGCTTCCTTCAGGGTCTCTTGTAAGGCAGGCCTAGTGGTGACAAAATCTCTAAGCATTTGCTTATCTGTAAAGGATTTTATTTCTCCTTCACTTATGAAACTTAGTTTGGCTGGATATGAAATTCTGGGTTTAAAATTCTTTTCTTTAAGAATGTTGAATATTGGCCCCCACTCTCTTCTGGCTTGTAGAGTTTCTGCTGAGAGATCTGCTGTTAGTCTGATGGGCTTCCCTTTGTGGGTAACCCGACCTTTCTCTCTGGCTGCCCTTAAGATTTTTTCCTTCATTTCAACTTTGGTGAATCTGGCAATTATGTGTCTTGGAGTTGCTCTTCTCGAGGAGTATCTTTGTGGCGTTCTCTGTATTTCCTGGATTTGAATGTTGGCCTGCCCTACTAGGTTGGGGAAGTTCTCCTGGATGATATCCTGAAGAGTGTTTTCCAACTTGGTTCCATTTTCCCCCTCACTTTCAGGCACCCCAATCAGACGTAGATTTGGTCTTTTTTATGTAATCCCATACTTCTTGCAGGCTTTGTTCATTTCTTTTTCTTCTTTTTCTTTTGTTTTCTCTTCTCGCTTCATTTTGTTCATTTGTTCCTCAATCGCTGATACCCTTTCTTCCAGTTGATCGAGTCGGTTACTGAAGCTTGTGCATTTGTCACGTATTTCTCGTGTCATGGTTTTCATCTCTTTCATTTCGTTTATGACCTTCTCTGCATTAATTACACTAGCCAACAATTCCTCCACTTGTTTTCAAGATTTTTAGTTTCTTTGTGCGCTGGGTAGGTAAAATTTCCTCGCTATAGCTCTGAAAGTTTTGATGGACTGAAGCCTTCTTATCACATCTCGTCAAAGTCATTCTCCATCCAGATTTGATTCCGTCGCTGGCGATGATCTGCGCTCTATCCTTTGCCGGACAGATGTACTCTTATATTTTGAATTTCCAGCTTTTCTTCTGCCTGCTTTTTCCCCATCTTTGTGGTTTTATTCTGCCTCTGGTCCTTTGAAATGATGGTGGATGACTAAACTGATGGGGTGTTTGGTGTAAGTGTCCTTCCTTTTGATAGTTTTTTCCTTCTAACAGTCAGAGACCCTCACTGTAGGTTCTGTGGAGATTGCTTGAGTCCATCTCCAGACGGCTGATTTGCCTGTACAAGCAGCAGAGGCTGCAGAAGATAGAATATTGCTGAACAGCGATGACCTGTCTGATTCTTGCTTTGGAG
>NW_026089260.1:0-5433 GCF_024542745.1 Macaca thibetana thibetana | reverse complement strand
TGTAACTCTGTGAGATGAATTAACAGAACACTAAGCAGTTTCTCAGAAAGCTTCTTTCCAGATTTCATCTGAGGATATTTCCTTTTTCACCATAGCCCTCTATGGGCTTCCAAATATCACTTTGCCAATTCCACAAGAACTGTCTTAGCGAAAGGCTTCTTGAGGGGAAAGCTGTAACTCTGTGAGATGATTTCACAGAACACAAAGAAGTTTCTCAGAAAGCTTCTTTCTCTTTGTTATCGGAGGATATTTCCTTTGGCCCTATAGTCTTCAAAGGGATCCGAAATATCTGTTCTCAGATTCCACAGAAATAAGGCTAGCAAAGAGATCCACGAAATACAGATGTAACTCTGTGAGTGGAAGTCACAGAACACTAAGCAGTTTCTCAGAAAGCTTCTTTCCAGATTTCATCTGAGGATATTTCCTTTTTCACCATAGCCCTCTATGGGCTTCCAAATATCACTTTGCCAATTCCACAAGAACTGTCTTAGCGAAAGGCTTCTTGAGGGGAAAGCTGTAACTCTGTGAGATGATTTCACAGAACACAAAGAAGTTTCTCAGAAAGCTTCTTTCTCTTTGTTATCGGAGGATATTTCCTTTGGCCCTATAGTCTTCAAAGGGATCCGAAATATCTGTTCTCAGATTCCACAGAAATAAGGCTAGCAAAGAGATCCACGAAATACAGATGTAACTCTGTGAGATGAATTAACAGAACACTAAGCAGTTTCTCAGAAAGCTTCTTTCCAGATTTCATCTGAGGATATTTCCTTTTTCACCATAGCCCTCTATGGGCTTCCAAATATCACTTTGCCAATTCCACAAGAACTGTCTTAGCGAAAGGCTTCTTGAGGGGAAAGCTGTAACTCTGTGAGATGATTTCACAGAACACAAAGAAGTTTCTCAGAAAGCTTCTTTCTCTTTGTTATCGGAGGATATTTCCTTTGGCCCTATAGTCTTCAAAGGGATCCGAAATATCTGTTCTCAGATTCCACAGAAATAAGGCTAGCAAAGAGATCCACGAAATACAGATGTAACTCTGTGAGATGAATTAACAGAACACTAAGCAGTTTCTCAGAAAGCTTCTTTCCAGATTTCATCTGAGGATATTTCCTTTTTCACCATAGCCCTCTATGGGCTTCCAAATATCACTTTGCCTCGGAGGATATTTTCTTTTTCAATATAGCCCTCTATGGGCTTCCAAATATCACTTTGCCAATTCCACAAGAACTGGCTTAGCGAAAGGCTTCTTGAGGGGGAGTGAAGTCACAGAACACTAAGCAGTTTCTCAGAAAGCTTCTTTCCAGATTTTCATCTGAGGATATTTCCTTTTTCACCATAGCCCTCTATGGGCTTCCAAATATCACTTTGCCAATTCCACAAGAACTGTCTTAGCGAAAGGCTTCTTGAGGGGAAAGCTGTAACTCTGTGAGATGATTTCACAGAAACACAAAGAAGTTTCTCAGAAAGCTTCTTTCTCTTTGTTATCGGAGGATATTTCCTTTGGCCCTATAGTCTTCAAAGGGATCCGAAATATCTGTTCTCAGATTCCACAGAAATAAGGCTAGCAAAGAGATCCACGAAATACAGATGTAACTCTGTGAGATGAATTAACAGAACACTAAGCAGTTTCTCAGAAAGCTTCTTTCCAGATTTCATCTGAGGATATTTCCTTTTTCACCATAGCCCTCTATGGGCTTCCAAATATCACTTTGCCAATTCCACAAGAACTGTCTTAGCGAAAGGCTTCTTGAGGGGAAAGCTGTAACTCTGTGAGATGATTTCACAGAACACAAAGAAGTTTCTCAGAAAGCTTCTTTCTCTTTGTTATCGGAGGATATTTCCTTTGGCCCTATAGTCTTCAAAGGGATCCGAAATATCTGTTCTCAGATTCCACAAAAATAAGGCTAGCAAAGAGATCCACGAAATACAGATGTAACTCTGTGAGATGAATTAACAGAACACTAAGCAGTTTCTCAGAAAGCTTCTTTCCAGATTTTCATCTGAGGATATTTCCTTTTTCACCATAGCCCTCTATGGGCTTCCAAATATCACTTTGCCAATCCACAAGAACTGTCTTAGCGAAAGGCTTCTTGAGGGGAAGCTGTAACTCTGTGAGATGATTTCACAGAACACAAAGAAGTTTCTCAGAAAGCTTCTTTCTCTTTGTTATCGAGGATATTTCCTTTGGCCCTATAGTCTTCAAAGGGATCCGAAATATCTGTTCTCAGATTCCACAGAAATAAGGCTAGCAAAGAGATCCACGAAATACAGATGTAACTCTGTGAGATGAATTAACAGAACACTAAGCAGTTTCTCAGAAAGCTTCTTTCCAGATTTCATCTGAGGATATTTCCTTTTTCACCATAGCCCTCTATGGGCTTCCAAATATCACTTTGCCAATTCCACAAGAACTGTCTTAGCGAAAGGCTTCTTGAGGGGAAAGCTGTAACTCTGTGAGATGATTTCACAGAACACAAAGAAGTTTCTCAGAAAGCTTCTTTCTCTTTGTTATCGGAGGATATTTCCTTTGGCCCTATAGTCTTCAAAGGGACGAAATATCTGTTCTCAGATTCCACAGAAATAAGGCTAGCAAAGAGATCCACGAAATACAGATGTAACTCTGTGAGATGAATTAACAGAACACACAAAGCAGTTTCTCAGAAAGCTTCTTTCCAGATTTCATCTGAGGATATTTCCTTTTTCACCATAGCCCTCTATGGGGCTTCCAAATATCACTTTGCCAATTCCACAAGAACTGTCTTAGCGAAAGGCTTCTTGAGGGGAAAGCTGTAACTCTGTGAGATGATTTCACAGAACACAAAGAAGTTTCTCAGAAAGCTTCTTTCTCTTTTTATCGAGGATATTTCCTTTTTCACCCTATAGTCCTCAATGGGATCCGAAATATCACTTTCCAGATTCCACAAGAAATAAGGCTAGCAAAGAGATCCACTTGAAATACAGAAAGTAACTCTGTGAGATGAATTTCAACAGAACACAAAGCAAGTTTCTCAGAAAGCTTCTTTCTCTTTGTTTCATCTGAGGATATTTCCTTTGGCATAGTCCTTCAAAGGGCTTCCAAATATCACTTTGCCAGATTCCACAAAAACTAAGGCTTAGCAAAAGGCTCCACGAAATAAAGCTGTAACTCTGTGAGATGATTTCACACAACACAAAGCAGTTTCTCAGAAAGCTTCTTTCCAGATTTCATCGGAGGATATTTCCTTTTTCCCTATAGCCTCTCAAAGGCTTCCGAAATATCACTTTCAGCCAATTCCACAAGAAATAAGGCTTAGCGAAAGGCTTCTTGAGGGGAATACAGATGTAACTCTGTGAGATGAATTAACAGAACACTAAGCAGTTTCTCAGAAAGCTTCTTTCCAGATTTCATCTGAGGATATTTCCTTTTTCACCATAGCCCTCTAAGGGCTTCCAAATATCACTTTGCCAATTCCACAAGAACTGTCTTAGCGAAAGGCTTCTTGAGGGGAAAGCTGTAACTCTGTGAGATGATTTCACAGAACACAAAGAAGTTTCTCAGAAAGCTTCTTTCTCTTTTTATCGGAGAGGATATTTCCTTTGGCCCTATAGTCTTCAAAGGGATCCGAAATATCACTTTCTCAGATTCCACAGAAATAAGGCTAGCAAAGAGATCCACGAAATACAGATGTAACTCTGTGAGATGAATTAACAGAACACAAAGCAGTTTCTCAGAAAGCTTCTTTCCAGATTTTTATCGGAGGATATTTCCTTTTTCACCATAGCCCTCTAAGGGCTTCCAAATATCACTTTGCCAATTCCACAAGAAATAAGGCTTAGCGAAAGGCTTCTTGAGGGGAAAGCTGTAACTCTGTGAGATGATTTCACAGAACACAAAGCAGTTTCTCAGAAAGCTTCTTTCCAGATTTCATCTGAGGATATTTCCTTTTTCACCATAGCCCTCTATGGGATTCCAAATATCACTTTCCAATTCCACAAAACTGGCTTAGCGAAAGAGCTCCTTGAGGGGAAAGCTGTAACTCTGTGAGATGATTTCACAGAACACAAAGAAGTTTCTCAGAAAGCTTCTTTCCTTTTTTCATCGGAGGATATTTCCTTTTTCCCTATAGTCCTCAAAGGGCTTCCGAAATATCACTTTCCAGATTCCACAGAAACTAAGGCTTAGCAAAGAGATTCTTGAGGAAATACAGATGTAACTCTGTGAGATGAAGTCACAGAACACAAAGAAGTTTCTCAGAAAGCTTCTTTCTCTTTTTATCGGAGGATATTTCCTTTTTCCCTATAGCCCTCTAAGGGATTCCGAAATATCACTTTGCTCAATTCCACAAAAACTAAGGCTTAGCAAAGAGATCCACGAAAAGATGTAACTCTGTGAGATGAATTAACAGAACACTAAGCAGTTTCTCAGAAAGCTTCTTTCCAGATTTCATCTGAGGATATTTCCTTTTTCACCATAGCCCTCTAAAGGATTCCAAATATCACTTTGCCAATTCCACAAGAACTGGCTTAGCGAAAGGCTTCTTGAGGGGAAAGCTGTAACTCTGTGAGATGATTTCACAGAACACAAAGTTTCTCAGAAAGCTTCTTTCTCTTTGTTATCGGAGGATATTTCCTTTTTCCCTATAGTCTTCAAAGGGATCCGAAATATCTGTTCTCAGATTCCACAGAAATAAGGCTAGCAAAGAGATCCACGAAATACAGATGTAACTCTGTGAGATGAATTAACAGAACACTAAGCAGTTTCTCAGAAAGCTTCTTTCCAGATTTCATCTGAGGATATTTCCTTTTTCACCATAGCCCTCTATGGGCTTCCAAATATCACTTTGCCAATTCCACAAGAACTGTCTTAGCGAAAGGCTTCTTGAGGGGAAAGCTGTAACTCTGTGAGATGATTTCACAGAACACAAAGAAGTTTCTCAGAAAGCTTCTTTCTCTTTGTTATCGGAGGATATTTCCTTTGGCCCTATAGTCTTCAAAGGGATCCGAAATATCTGTTCTCAGATTCCACAGAAATAAGGCTAGCAAAGAGATCCACGAAATACAGATGTAACTCTGTGAGATGATTAACAGAACACTAAGCAGTTTCTCAGAAAGCTTCTTTCCAGATTTCATCTGAGGATATTTCCTTTTTCACCATAGCCCTCTATGGGCTTCCAAATATCACTTTGCCAATTCCACAAGAACTGTCTTAGCGAAAGGCTTCTTGAGGGGAAAGCTGTAACTCTGTGAGATGATTTCACAGAACACAAAGAAGTTTCTCAGAAAGCTTCTTTCTCTTTGTTATCGGAGGATATTTCCTTTGGCCCTATAGTCTTCAAAGGGATCCGAAATATCTGTTCTCAGATTCCACAGAAATAAGGCTAGCAAAGAGATCCACGAAATACAGATGTAACTCTGTGAGATGAATTAACAGAACACTAAGCAGTTTTCTCAGAA
>NW_026089259.1:0-5450 GCF_024542745.1 Macaca thibetana thibetana | reverse complement strand
CCAGAGGGACATCTGAGAGGCCGGCCTGTCCCCGAGGGATGAAGCCCGCAGCCTTTCCTCACAGTGCTCTGGCCTCCATCAGCTCCTCCCTACCTGCAAATTGCCTGCTTTTATGTTGCCATCATTGGAGATATGTTAGGGACTTCGTATGGAGCGACCCATAGGACCAGCAGATCGTGGAAAGGTGGGAACCAGGCTTGGGAGGGTGGTGACCACGACCAAAATGAGAACCATGGTGGGCTGGGAGGTCATCTTCCTGTCTAAAGTGTTTTTTAAAATAAAACACTGTCCTCAGGAGCATGAGAAGGCAGGCACAGATGGGGAGAATGTATCTGTAAAAGACTCATCTGATAAAGGCTGTTATCCCAAACTGTGCAAGGAACTCTCAAAAACTCAACAAGAAAATGAACAACATGATTAAAACATGGACCAAAGACCTGAGTCGAGGGGGGGGGGGGGGATACCCCCAAAAAAGAAGATACACAGATGGCAAACCTACACGTGGAAAGATGGCCCGCATCTTATAACGTAGGGTGAGGCTTCACTGTGCACCCAGCAGCCTGGTCAATACTGGAACTCGAGACACCACAGCGTGCTGGCGGATGTGAGGGCATCAGGACCCTCAGTCATCACTGGGGGAAGTGGGGCAGCTGCTGTGGGAGGCAGCGTGGCGGTTTTCCATGGAAACTAAAGCACTCTCGACAACAGGAGCAATCTGTCCTGGACGTTTACTCGGAAGGAGCTGAAAGTTTCCATTCCATGCGGAAATGTGCACACAGATGTTGACAGCACGTTATTTATAATTGCCAAAACTAGAAAAGCACCAACATTAGTGCTTCAGTAGGTGAACGGATAAACTGTGCTGTAATCAAAACTGGGATATTATTCAGTGCTAAAAGAACTGGACCACCTACGCCATGAAAAGACACAGATCTTTTAAGTGCATGTTGCTAAGTGAGTCTCCCAATCTGGAAAGGCTGTCCTGCTGTCTGAGTCCAACCACAGGACAGTCTGGAAAAGGCAAAGCTGTGGAAGACAGTAAAACGGTCAGCGGCTGCCAGGGGATTGGGGATAAGGGAGGATAGAATGGGAGGAGCATTGGGGGATGTTTAGGGTGGAGAAGCAACTCGGGGTGGGGGCTCTTTCATGGGGGATCATGCCGTTCGATACGATCAGTGGAAACCCACAGAGTGAGCAGCCAAGCAGACTGAGCCCTCATGTGAGGCTGTGGACTCTGGTGATGGTGCCGTGTTGAATGCGGGTCTGTCGTCTTACGGACGTTGCTGGTCCCAGTGGGGCAGGGAGAATGATGGGAGGCTCTGCCTGTGGTGGGGAGGAAGATATGTGAGGACTTTGTACTTTTCTCCTGATTTTTGCTATGAACTGAAAACTGCTTTTAAAAACGTCTACTGAAAAGGCAAACAAAAACAGAGTGCTGGCCAGATAGCATCTGTGTGAGGGTGTGGCCTGTGTTCTACATTCAGGATTTCCCTGTTAGAATACACATATCTAAATATTCAGAAAGTTAAATTTTGCATTAAGTAACTCACTACAAAGTTTAATTACAGCATCATCTTGAACACTGCCAGGATAGCCAGGATCCTGTATCCTGACCATCTTCTCCCCTTACAGGTACAGTGATGGCCTCACCCCCGGAGAGCGCTGTATTTCAGTTCCTGTTGGCTCTGTTGTGACTTTGTGGTGTCCGATGTTCTTGTTCTGAGGTTCTGCCCAGAACGTGGCTCCTCCCTGCTGAGCGTTGCTTGTTGAAGGCCCGTGTGGAAACTTTCCCTGTAAGCTCGTTGCCCACAGCAGTCTTGGTTCAGAAATCTTTAGACCTCCTGAGACTCCACACAACCTTCTAAACTTTCTAGCGTGACCTTTTCATTTTACTGTTCTCCACTAACTCAGATGTTTTCCAGAATGTAAGTAATCTGCTGCATGCAGGGCGGGGAGTGCCCTCCGTTGGCTCTGGGGAGAAGCATCGCTGTTTCTCCGGGTGGAGCTTCCCGCCCACCATGGTGTGCTCCAAGACGCAGCAGGGTTCCTTGGCAGAAGTAACCGTCGAAGGCCCGTGTCTCCGTGGCATGGTGGCTGTGGGTATGCGGCCTCGCGGCCATACCGGCCCCTCCCCATCAATGGCACCACGGAGAGGAGCAGGGGGAGGCCTGGGATCTGTCTCCAGAGTCACAGCTGTGCTTCCGAGACTGCGTCGTCCGTTTGTAACTAGACATGCAGAGAAAGTGTTGGAGATCAGCAGGAGACGGTGTCTGTCCCTAATGAGCTCAGGCATGCCCTTGAGAGGGTCAGGTTTCTGTGCGGCTGATCTGGACTCAGCCTGGCTGTGGCAGTGCAGGTGACTGCTGGGCTTTGGCAAGGCTGCACCCACTGTCCGTCTGAAATGGCCCCCTTCCCTGGCTCACGGTGCCAACTGGGTGCCCAGGCCTGTGTATGTGTCGGGGAAGGGGTGGGTGGGGGTCCTACTTTATTGCCGTATCCAATGGCACGCGGGGTCAGCACTCAGGAAACATGTGCTGTGTGGGTCAGCGATTGAGTTCAGAAACCTGGAAAATTCAGCAGTGTAGGCTTTGGGCATGACCCGTCCAGCCTTGGGGCTCTTTCTTTCTCTGAATTTCCTTCCATGGCATCCTCCTCATCCCAGGGGCCCCTGTCCCCGTATGGCTGTTGGCAGCTTCACAGGTTCCTCTGCCTCCCCTCCCAGGCCCTGGAGTGGCTGGGACAGCTAGTGGCTGTGCAGACCCCACAGCCAGTAGATCGTGGGTGCCAACGCCTTGGGCCTGGGTTACCTGAGTCAAGGACTCCAGTACATGGCTGAGCTCACCCCGAATGTCTGGATCAGAAGGCCTTGGGTTGCAGAAAGGTGGGAGTTCGATATCGAAGGACAGCCTCCAAAGCAGAAGGGGAAATGGCTGTGCTGGATGGGCAGCTAGAAGAGTCTGTGCAGAGCCTGGGACCCAGTGCAGACACAGAGCTGACATGGGCAATGCAGTGACACGGCCACCGTGGAAGTGGGCAAAGTTATAGGCTTCAGATCGATATGGAGGGGCTGGTCTAAAACAATCCTCTGTTTCCTTTAATCCTAGCAACTGCTGGCTTTTGGGGTGGGGGAGTGAGATCTGTGGTGGCCGCGAGGAGAGACAGGGATTTTAATTAAACCCCTCTTTCTGGGAGAGGGGAGTAGCCGTTTCTGTAGGGCAGTGAGCATCGTCATCTCAGGCAGCTCAGGCTGCTGTAACGAAACATCATTGACTGAGTGGCTTATGAAAAACAGGAATTTGTTTCTCACAGTTCTAGCGGCTGGAAGGCAGGATCAGGGTGCCGCACGGGTGGATTCTGGTGTGGGCTCCTTCCTGGTTGGCACACACCTTCTCTCTGGCCCTGACACAATGGGAGGGTGAGGGATTTGCTGGGTCCCTTTCTGAGGCACAAATCCCATTCAAGGGTCTCCAGCCTCGGGAACTCATCACCTCCCAAAGACCTCCTGACAGCATCACATTGAGGGTGAGGATTTCAACCTGTGTTTTGGGGGGCAGGCAGTTCGTAATCTTCACCCGCTTTGTGTATTTCTGACTCAACATTGAGTCTGCCTTTGGCTCTCCAGGGGACAGAGCCTGTGTGGACACTGAGCAAGGTCAGAGCTGCAAGCATGTGCACATCGGGGGCAAGGGAGCTGCCAGGGGTGTGAGAAGGGGGTTTCAGCGTCAATCGGAGCTGCTTTCCTGGCAAATGTACTCATAAGCTATCCTGGCAACATTTGCTTTTCACGAAGAGTCGATGAGGCAGTGGGGGCAGCAGGCGGTGTTGCCAGAAGCTTGGAACTGATGGGCAGCAGAGAAGGGGCAGAGGCCATGACCTTGGGGTGGTCAGCAGTGCCAGGTGTCTGCCCTCCAGGTCTCAAGTCTGTGATTGTGCAGAGACTGAGCAGACCGGGGCTTGCCGGCCAGTGCGGCTCTCATGCAGGTGATTATCGGGGTTGCCTTCTATGTAATGTTCCCTCAACCCCATCCCCCCCCCCCCACCAATTTCTGTAACTAGCAGAAATGATGCTGCGTTTCCTTGATGAAGCCTTGAGTTTCCCATGGAGATGTAGGAATAGCACGATTTGGCTCACGTCAAAATACTTTGCAGTGAAGCTGCACGGAAGAGGATTCTAGGCTTCCATTTGACGTTTTCAACAATGCCTGAGTGTTACAGGACCGTCTTGCTTGTTAAAAAGCACCAGATGAAAAAGGCTACTGGTTAATAAAGGAGACTTTTTACATTAGCACAGAGAGGGTGGCTTGAGATAAATTCAGCGTAACATAGGTGTGTTTGTAAGCCGTCAAAAGGACCATCTCTCTGCTGGCGACACATGTTTTCCGGTATTGGTTTTGTTCTGAAAAAGGATGACTGGCATTCGGCAGAGTCATTCCAGAATTCACCTGGAAGGTGTCCACATGGTGCCTTTTCTCCTGACATTCTGGGCACCACGAGGAATCATTCCTGTCTTCAGCACTAGCAGGAGACTTTTCCTGAACACCTGCTCCTCTTTGGCGTTGTGGGTGTGAAGGGGTCAGAGTGAGCCTGTCTTCATGGAGCTTTCAGACACCATGGGGATAGTGTGGCACAAGTGTCGGGCTCAGGGGGGACGGAGGCTTTCCCCCAGAAAACAGCTGCCGATTCCAGGATGGTCCTCGACCCCTCCTCCCTCTGTTCCTCTGCGTCATGTTTGAATTAAGGCTGTTCTATCGTAGCGGGGGTGTCATGTTAACTGGAAGTGTGCTTTTTTACTGGGCAGTAAGTAAATTAATGGTACATTTGCCAAGGACAGCGAGGTTTGATTTGAGGAATCCAGTGGGGGAAAGGAGAAGGGGCTTGGCTGTGTGGGGACGTGTGTGATGGGAGCAGAATGGAGCAGCCATGCAGGCTGTTGGGATGGAGGGGCCACGCGTTCTTTTGGAATAAGAGTTGATAGCTTGTTCTGCTTGTTCACCCCAGAGGCGAAGGTATCTGTCCTTTAGGCCTGGAGGAGCACAGCCCTTGCAGGCAGGTGCCCGGCCTCGGCTTCTTGTCGTCCGAAGGGAGGCTCCGCAGCCCTCACCGCACGTCTGCTCTTCGCTCCTCGTGCAACGAACCGGCCGGCCGGTCACGGGCCTGTTCAATCTGCTGTTTGAGATCCTCCAGGAAAAAGGTGGTGTTTACACTGAAGGAGATGGGGGTGTGGGGCTGATTTTAAATAGGAGGAAATGATGGTAACATCCGAATGAGCAATGCCTAGCACTTAGTTTTAGCTTGATAAATTGTGTTTTTAGAAACAAGGTATCCCCAACTCCCTGGTTTTTTGAAATTAAATCTTTTTAAAAGTGTTCACGACAATAAGCAGATGCATATACAGAACAGTAAAAGCCCTATAACTAATGCAACAGAGGGCCTAGAGCCCAAGCCACTGC
>NW_026089258.1:0-5495 GCF_024542745.1 Macaca thibetana thibetana | reverse complement strand
TAAGACACACAGACACCTCTGCACAGACGCAAACGACTCTGTCTGACAGCTTTGAAGAGAGCAGTGGATCTCCCAACACGGAGGTTGAGATCTGAGAAGGGACAGACTCCCTGCTCAAGCGGGTCCCTGACCCCTGAGTAGCCTAACTGGGAGACATCCCCCACTAGGGGCAGTCTGACACCCCACACCTCACAGGGAGGAGTACACCCCTGAGAGGAAGCTTCCAAAGCAAGAATCAGACAGGTACACTCGCTGTTCAGAAATATTCTATCTTCTGCAGCCTCTGCTGCTGATACCCAGGCAAACAGGGTCTGGAGTGGACCTCAAGCAATCTCCAACAGACCTACAGCTGAGGGTCCTGACTGTTAGAAGGAAAAAAACTATCAAACAGGAAGGACACCTACACCAAAACCCCATCAGTACATCACCATCATCAAAGACCAGAGGCAGATAAAACCACAAAGATGGGGAAAAAGCAGGGCAGAAAAGCTGGAAATTCAAAAAATAAGAGCGCATCTCCCCCGGCAAAGGAGCGCAGCTCATCGCCAGCAACGGATCAAAGCTGGACGGAGAATGACTTTGACGAGATGAGAGAAGAAGGCTTCAGTCCATCAAATTTCTCAGAGCTAAAGGAGGAATTACGTACCCAGCGCAAAGAAACTAAAAATCTTGAAAAAAAAGTGGAAGAATTGATGGCTAGAGTAATTAATGCAGAGAAGGTCCTAAACGAAATGAAAGAGATGAAAACCATGACACGAGAAATACGTGACAAATGCACAAGCTTCAGTAACCGACTCGATCAACTGGAAGAAAGAGTATCAGCGATTGAGGATCAAATGAATGAAATGAAGCGAGAAGAGAAACCAAAAGAAAAAAGAAGAAAAAGAAACGAACAAAGCCTGCAAGAAGTATGGGATTATGTAAAAAGACCAAATCTACGTCTGATTGGGGTGCCTGAAAGTGAGGGGGAAAATGGAACCAAGTTGGAAAACACTCTTCAGGATATCATCCAGGAGAACTTCCCCAACCTAGTAGGGCAGGCCAACATTCAAATCCAGGAAATACAGAGAACGCCACAAAGATACTCCTCGAGAAGAGCAACTCCAAGACACATAATTGCCAGATTCACCAAAGTTGAAATGAAGGAAAAAATCTTAAGGGCAGCCAGAGAGAAAGGTCGGGTTACCCACAAAGGGAAGCCCATCAGACTAACAGCAGATCTCTCAGCAGAAACTCTACAAGCCAGAAGAGAGTGGGGGCCAATATTCAACATTCTTAAAGAAAAGAATTTTAAACCCAGAATTTCATATCCAGCCAAACTAAGTTTCATAAGTGAAGGAGAAATAAAATCCTTTACAGATAAGCAAATGCTTAGAGATTTTGTCACCACTAGGCCTGCCTTACAAGAGATCCTGAAGGAAGCACTAAACATGGAAAGGAACAACCGGTACCAGCCATTGCAAAAACATGCCAAAATGTAAAGACCATTGAGGCTAGGAAGAAACTGCATCAACTAATGAGCAAAATAACCAGTTAATATCATAATGGCAGGATCAAGTTCACACATAACAATATTAACCTTAAATGTAAATGGACTAAATGCTCCAATTAAAAGACACAGACTGGCAAACTGGATAAAGAGTCAAGACCCATCAGTCTGCTGTATTCAGGAGACCCATCTCACACGCAGAGACATACATAGGCTCAAAATAAAGGGATGGAGGAAGATTTACCAAGCAAATGGAGAACAAAAAAAAAGCAGGGGTTGCAATACTAGTCTCTGATAAAACAGACTTTAAACCATCAAAGATCAAAAGAGACAAAGAAGGCCATTACATAATGGTAAAGGGATCAATTCAACAGGAAGAGCTAACTATCCTAAATATATATGCACCCAATACAGGAGCACCCAGATTCATAAAGCAAGTCCTTAGAGACTTACAAAGAGACTTAGACTCCCATACAATAATAATGGGAGACTTCAACACTCCACTGTCAACATTAGACAGATCAACGAGACAGAAAGTTAACAAGGATATCCAGGAATTGAACTCATCTCTGCAGCAAGCAGACCTAATAGACATCTATAGAACTCTCCACCCCAAATCAACAGAATATACATTCTTCTCAGCACCACATCATACTTACTCCAAAATTGACCACGTAATTGGAAGTAAAGCACTCCTCAGCAAATGTACAAGAACAGAAATTATAACAAACTGTCTCTCAGACCACAGTGCAATCAAACTAGAACTCAGGACTAAGAAACTCAATCAAAACCGCTCAACTACATGGAAACTGAACAACCTGCTCCTGAATGACTACTGGGTACATAACGAAATGAAGGCAGAAATAAAGATGTTCTTTGAAACCAATGAGAACAAAGATACAACATACCAGAATCTCTGGGACACATTTAAAGCAGTGTGTAGAGGGAAATTTATAGCACTAAATGCCCACAAGAGAAAGCAGGAAAGATGTAAAATTGACACTCTAACATCGCAATTAAAAGAACTAGAGAAGCAAGAGCAAACACATTCGAAAGCTAGCAGAAGGCAAGAAATAACTAAGATCAGAGCAGAACTGAAGGAGATAGAGACACAAAAAACCCTCCAAAAAATCAATGAATCCAGGAGTTGGTTTTTTGAAAAGATCAACAAAATTGACAGACCACTAGCCAGACTAATAAAGAAGAAAAGAGAGAAGAATCAAATCGACGCAATTAAAAATGATCAAGGGGATATCACCACCGACCCCACAGAAATACAAACTACCATCAGAGAATACTATAAACACCTCTACGCAAATAAACTGGAAAATCTAGAAGAAATGGATAATTTCCTGGACACTTACACTCTTCCAAGACTAAACCAGGAAGAAGTTGAATCCCTGAATAGACCAATAGCAGGCTCTGAAATTGAGGCAACAATTAATAGCCTACCAACCAAAAAAAGTCCAGGACCAGATGGATTCACAGCTGAATTCTACCAGAGGTACAAGAGGAGTTGGTACCATTCCTTCTGAAACTATTCCAATCAATAGAAAAAGAGGGAATCCTCCCTAACTCATTTTATGAGGCCAACATCATCCTGATACCAAAGCCTGGCAGAGACACAACAAAAAAAGAGAATTTTAGACCAATATCCCTGATGAACATCGATGCAAAAATCCTCAATAAAATACTGGCAAACCGGATTCAGCAACACATCAAAAAGCTTATCCACCATGATCAAGTGGGCTTCATCCCTGGGATGCAAGGCTGGTTCAACATTCGCAAATCAATAAACATAATCCAGCATATAAACAGAACCAAAGACAAGAACCACATGATTATCTCAATTGATGCAGAAAAGGCTTTTGACAAAATTCAACAGCCCTTCATGCTAAAAACGCTCAATAAATTCGGTATTGATGGAACGTACCTCAAAATAATAAGAGCTATTTATGACAAACCCACAGCCAATATCATACTGAATGGGCAAAAACTGGAAAAATTCCCTTTGAAAACTGGCACAAGACAGGGATGCCCTCTCTCACCACTCCTATTCAACATAGTGTTGGAAGTTCTGGCTAGGGCAATCAGGCAAGAGAAAGAAATCAAGGGTATTCAGTTAGGAAAAGAAGAAGTCAAATTGTCCCTGTTTGCAGATGACATGATTGTATATTTAGAAAACCCCATTGTCTCAGCCCAAAATCTCCTTAAGCTGATAAGCAACTTCAGCAAAGTCTCAGGATACAAAATTAATGTGCAAAAATCACAAGCATTCTTATACACCAGTAACAGACAAACAGAGAGCCAAATCAGGAATGAACTTCCATTCACAATTGCTTCAAAGAGAATCAAATACCTAGGAATCCAACTTACAAGGGATGTAAAGGACCTCTTCAAGGAGAACTACAAACCACTGCTCAGTGAAATAAAGAGGACACAAACAAATGGAAGAACATACCATGCTCATGGATAGGAAGAATCAATATTGTGAAAATGGCCATACTGCCCAAGGTAATTTATAGATTCAATGCCATCCCCATCAAGCTACCAATGAGTTTCTTCACAGAATTGGAAAAAACTGCTTTAAAGTTCATATGGAACCAAAAAAGAGCCCGCATCTCCAAGACAATCCTAAGTCAAAAGAACAAAGCTGGAGGCATCACGCTACCTGACTTCAAACTATACTACAAGGCTACAGTAACCAAAACAGCATGGTACTGGTACCAAAACAGAGATATAGACCAATGGAACAGAACAGAGTCCTCAGAAATAATACCACACATCTACAGCCATTTGATCTTTGACAAACCTGAGAGAAACAAGAAATGGGGAAAGGATTCCCTATTTAATAAATGGTGCTGGGAAAATTGGCTAGCCATAAGTAGAAAGCTGAAACTGGATCCTTTCCTTACTCCTTATACGAAAATTAATTCAAGATGGATTAGAGACTTAAATGTTAGACCTAATACCATAAAAAATCCTAGAGGAAAACCTAGGTAGTACCATTCAGGACATAGGCATGGGCAAAGATTTCATGTCTAAAACACCAAAAGCAACGGCAGCAAAAGCCAAAATTGACAAATGGGATCTCATTAAACTAAAGAGCTTCTGCACAGCAAAAGACACTACCATCAGAGTGAACAGGCAACCTACAGAATGGGAGAAAATTTTTGCAATCTACTCATCTGACAAAGGGCTAATATCCAGAACCTACAAAGAACTCAAAACAAATTTACAAGAAAAAAAACAAACAACCCATCAAAAAGTGGGCAAAGGACATGAACAGACATTTCTCAAAGAAGACATTCATACAGCCAACAGACACATGAAAAAATGCTCATCATCACTGGCCATCAGAGAAATGCAAATCAAAACCACAATGAGATACCATCTCACACCAGTTAGAATGGCAATCATTAAAAAGTCAGGAAACAACAGGTGCTGGAGAGGATGTGGAGAAATAGGAACACTTTTACACTGTTGGTGGGATTGTAAACTAGTTCAACCATTATGGAAAACAGTATGGCGATTCCTCAAGGATCTAGAACTAGATGTACCATATGACCCAGCCATCCCATTACTGGGTATATACCCAAAGGATTATAAATTATGCTGCTATAAAGACACATGCACACGTATGTTTATTGCAGCACTATTCACAATAGCAAAGACTTGGAATCAACCCAAATGTCCATCAGTGACAGATTGGATTAAGAAAATGTGGCACATATACACCATGGAATACTATGCAGCCATAAAAAAGGATGAGTTTGAGTCCTTTGTAGGGACTTGGATGCAGCTGGAATCCATCATTCTTAGCAAACTATCACAAGAACAGAAAACCAAACACCGCATGTTCTCACTCATAGGTGGGAACTGAACAATGAGATCACTCGGACTCAGGAAGGGGAACATCACACACTGCGGGGCCACACCGGGCCTATCATGGGGAGGGGGGAGGGAGGGGGGAGGGATTGCATTGGGAGTTATACCTGATGTAAAA
>NW_026089257.1:0-5515 GCF_024542745.1 Macaca thibetana thibetana | reverse complement strand
TTAACTGTCAATCTCCCTCTACCCCTACTCTCCTCATCCTGCTCAGCACTAGGCATCTATTAGTCTACTTTCTGTCTCTATGGATTGCCTATTCTGGATCTGGACATTTCATAATCATAGAATCGTACAATATGTGGTCCTTTGCAACTCTTTTCACTTAGCACAGTGCTTTCACAGTCCATCTGTGTTGTAGCGCGTTTCAATATTTCATTCCTTTTTATGATCAAATAATAGTCCATTGTATGGATGTATCACATTTCATTTATCCATTCATCTACTGACAGACAGTTGAGTTGTTTTCCATTTTTTGGCTATTATGAATAATGCTGCTATGAAGATTTGTGTACAAGTTTTTGTGTGAAAGTGTGTTTTTATTCTTTTGGGTTTATAGCTGTGAGTGAAACTGCTGGATCACATATAACTTACCCGGTAAAAAGTAGACAATGCTGCAAATCAGGGTTTGATTTACTATTTTTTTGATTGTAAGAAAGGCGTAGAAAACATGAACACTACAGATGAAACTGACAAGTGGGTCATGCCTGTAGCTATGCTATTGTGATGAGTGCAGGAAATTGAAGAAATATCCTTCCAGTATTTAAAACTACCGTCTGTTTCAGGAAGGAGGTCGCTCGCATCAGAGGCAAATGAAGTTCCAGTTCTAACATAGGTCTTTGTTAATTTCACTTTCATCTCATTTATGTCAGAACTACACTTCTCCATCAATTGCAACCATAGGTTGGCTATGGGTACAAGAGTTTGCAAAAATCAGTGCAAGTATTGGATGAGAGTTGATGATATGAAATTTACTTTTCATTGTTATTTGTAAGCCATATACCACATATTATTTTTTCTTGTTTTTTTCTGTTTTGTTTTATTTTTGTTTTTTTGAGACAGGGTCTTGATTTTTGCCCAGGCTGGAGTGCAGTGTCTCCATCATGGCTCATGGAAGCCTCAAACTCTTGTGGTGTATGGTTTTTATCCTCCCGCCTCACTCTCCCGAGTAGCTGGGACTACAGGCAGGTGCCACCACACCAGGCTAATTTGTTTTTTGGGGGTGGCCTGAGATGCCACCGACCTCGGTTTGTAGGGATGGAGTTTTGCTACGTTGCCCAGACTGGTCTGAAATTCCTGGACTCAAGCAATCCTCCTGCCTTAGCCTCCCAAAGTGCTGGGGTTACAGGTGTGAACCACCATGCCCAGCCTACCTATTCTTTAAATTAGCAAATTTTAATATATTTACATATATATGTGCACACATTTCCTTCCCACCCCCAAGAGCCAATTGTTAAATGTTCCCCAGCACACCACTGGCTGAATGAGCACAGAGATTAGAGAGAAAGGCCGGGAGTGGTGGCTCACATCTGTAATTCCAGCACTTTGAGAGGCCGAGGTGGGCAGATCACCTGAGGTCAGTAGTTCGAGACCAGCTTGGACACATGGTGAAATCCCATCTCTACTAAAAATACAAAAATTAGCCAGGCATGGTGGCACACATCTGTAATCCCAGCTACTTGGGTGGCTAAGGCAGGAGAATTGCTTGAACCTGGGAGGCGGAGGCTGCAGTGAGCCAAGATCGTGTCACTGCACTCCAGCCTGGGTGACAGAGCGAGACTCTGTCTCAAAAAAAATAAATAAATAAATAAGAGAGAGAGATTATAGAGAGAGACAAAAAAGTGAAAAATCCTCTCTTCCAACCAAACCTCCTCCTCACCATCTAAAACATGAAACAAAAACTGCTGTAGGCGACCCCCTGCCCACATGTCAAATGATGTAATCTGACTAAACCATAAGAAATTGCCAATATTCTACCATTTATGACCTTCCAAAATAGCAGTTTCATGAGGTTCCACTCATTATGCACGAGGTCAGTCACTACAGCCATTTTTGTGATATCAAAAGAATACAGCCGACTCAAGTGTCCATCAATAGCACACAGGTATGCCTCACACATATAATAGAACATTACACAGCTGTCAAAAAGAATCGGGGAGCTGGCTGGGCATGGTGGCTTACACCTGTAATCCCAGCACTTTGGGAGGCTGAGGAAGGCAGATCACTTGAGGTCAAAAATTTGAGACCAGCCTGGCCAACATGGCGAAACCCCATGTCCACTAAAAATACAAAAATTAGGCCAGGCGTGGTGGCTCCTGCCTGTAATCCCAGCACTTTGCGAGGCAGAGGTGGGTGGATCACATGAGGTCAGAAGTTCGAAACCAGCCTAGCCAACATGGTAAAACCCCACCTCAACTTAAAAAAAATACAAAATTCAGCCAGGCGTGGTGGCAGGCACCTGTAATCCCAGCTACTTAGGGAGCCAAGGCAGGAGAATCACTTGAACCCGGGAAGCAGAGGTTGCAGTGAGCCGAGATCGCGCTATCACACTCGAGCCTGGGGGACAAGAGCGAGACTTCACGTCAAAAAAAAAAAAAAAAAACCCGGATGTGGTGGTGGGCACCTATAATCCCAGCTACTTGGGAGGTTTAGGCAGGAGAATTGCTTGAACCTGGGTGGTGGAGGTTGCAGTTAGCTGAGATTGTACCACTGCACTCCAGCCTGGGTGACAGAGCCAGATTCTGTCTCAAATTAAACAAACAAACAAACAAAAAGGATCAGAAAGCTATCTCTATACCACTGAGGTAAAATGTCCACAGGACACTGTCAAGTGAAAAACACTAGGTTCAGGAACGTGTGTGTAGGATGCTAACTTTGGAGGAAAAAGCAGGGTGAAAATAGGAGCCCATTTCATATTTGCATATGGAAACTGTGTACTGGGCTGAACAATATCCTCCCAATACTCATGTCCAAGCAGAATGTGATCTGATTTGGAAATAGGGTCCTTGAAGATATAATTAGTTACACTGGCTGGGCACTGTGGCTCATTCCTGTAACAGCACTTTGGGAGGCCGAGGCAGGTGAATCACCCGAGGCCAAGAGTTCGAGGCCAGCCTGGCCAACATGGTGAAACCCCATTTCCACTAAAAATACAAAAATTAGCCAGGTGTGGTGGCAGGTGCCTGTATTCCCAGCTACTCGGGAGACTGAGGCAGGAGAATTGCTTGAACCTGAGAAGTGGAGGTTGCAGTGGGCAGAGATCCCACCAGTGCACTCCAGCCTGGGTGACAGAGCGAGTCTCCATCTCAAAAAAGAAAAAAAAAATTAGTTATATTAAGATGAGGTCACGCAGGATGTTAGGTAGCCCCTAAATCCTATATACTGTTGTCTTTATAAGAGCAGAAGAAACAGGGAGACAGGAACACAAGGGGAAGATGGAGACAGAGATTTCAGTGATCCAAGCCAAGGAACGCTGAAGATTGCCAGCAACCCCCAGAAGCCAGAAGAAACAAGGAAGGATTCTCCCCTCAAGCCTTCAGAGGAAGGCATGGCTCTACTGACACCTTGATTTCTGGACTTCTAGCTTCCAAAACTGTGAGAGAACAAATTTCTGTTATTATAAGCCACTTGGTTTGTGGAATTTCTTAAGGAAATCCTAGGAATTATATATAATTAATAATGATATATAACTATCATGATAATGATAAAAGTTATCATAATAATAAAATGATAAAAGTTAATAACAACTCTGGAATTATATATAAGTAATAATGATGGTTACCTGTTATTCAGAGGATGAGAGGATGTGGGGAAGGTGGGAGGAAGAGTTTTCACTGTAAAGCTTTTTTTTTTTTTTTTTTTGAGATGGAGTCTCGTTCTGTTGCCCAGGCTGGAGTGCAGTGGTGTGATCTCTGTTCACTGCAACCTCTGTCTCCCAGATTCAAGTGAGTCTCCTGCCTCAGCCTCCCGAGTAGCTGGGATTACAGGCACATACCACCACACTTGGCTAATTTGTTATATTTTTGGTAGAGACAGGGTTTCACCATGTTGGGTAGACTAGTCTTGAACTCCTGACCTGAGGTGGTCCACCCACCTCCGCCTCCCGAGTACTGGGATTACAGGTTTACAGGTGTGAGCCACTGTACCCAGTCTAAGCTTTTTATATACATTAAAAAAAAAAAAAAAAACTGTTTTGGTTGGGCATGGTGGCTCAGGCCTATAGTCCAAGCTACTCCAGAGGCTGAGGCAGGAGGATCACTTGAACCCAGGAGGTCAAGGCTGCAGTGAGCTACAGTCATGCCACTGCACTCCAACTTGGGTGACAGAGTGAGACTCTGTCTCTAAAACAAATAAATAGTCTGGTGTGGTGGCTCATGCCTGTAATCCTAGCATTTTGGGAGGCCAAGGTGAGCAGATCACCTGAGGTCAGGAGTTCGAGACCAGTCTGGCCAACATGGTAAAACTTTGTCTCTACTAAAAATACAAAAATTAGCTGGGTGCGGTGGCAGGCACCTATGATCCCAGCTACTCGGGAGGCTGAGGCAGGAGAATTGCTTGAACCTGGGAAGTGGAGGTTGCACTGAGCCGAGATTGTGCCACTGCACTCCAGCCTGGGCAACAAAGCAAGACTCTGTCTCAAAAAAACAAAAATAAAACAATAAATAAATAAGTTTTTAATCACATGAATGTAATTACCAATTCAAAAAGCTAAATAAATAAAGGACTTTGGAGTATCTCTCCACCCTTGAGTCTGAGATCCATCCACCCGCTGGGCCACAGCCAAACCCGTCGAGGAGAGCTGATGCCCTGCAGCCCCAGTGAGCCGAGGCCACCTGTCCATGCGCAGCTTTGGCCCACGTGATGGGGAGGATGGGAACAGATATACTGGGAGGATGTGCCCACCAAGGGCCTCTCAACTTCTCCTGGAAAACGATCACATTCCCTGGGCCTTGCCAGATCCCATTCATTCAGTCCTTTCCTCCCTCTGCTCACGGACCAGGGACAGAAGCAGCAGCAGACCCCTACACAATTTCCCTGCACATCCACACCCTGCTGCTTCAGCTCCAGTTCTGCCTCAGCTCCTGCACCTCTAGCTACACGGGCGCACCTTGTCCTTCACCTCTGGGCCTAAGCACATGCTGTTCCTTCTATCTGAGCTGCTCACCTCCCCCACTTGGCCTGGCTCACTCCCTTTGGGCCTTCAGGTCTAAAGCAGATATCCCCCCAACTTTTTTGTTTTTTAGAGATAGGATCTCACTCTGTTGCCCAGGCTGGAGTGCAGTAGTGCGATCTCCGCTCACTACAACCTCCGTCTCCCAGGTTCAAGAGATTCTCCCACCTCAGCCTCCCGAGTAGGTGGGATTACAGGTGCGTGCCACCCCATCCGGCTAATTTTTGTATTTTTTGGTAGAGGCGGGGTTTCACCGTGTTGGCCAGGCTGGTCTCGATCTCCTGGCCTCATGTGATCCACCCACCTCGGCCTCCCAAAGTGCTGAGATTACAGGTGTAAGCCACCGCTCTGGCCTAAGGTAGGTATCCCTTATATCAGTTCATTCCACGAATCTGTACCGAGCATCTACTCAGTGCCAGGCCCCAGTCACTAGAGATACATGCAGAACTGATGAGCAGGAAGCCTGCACCAACCCCTCCAGGCCCCAGTTACAGCCCTTCCTCACGTGTTTCC
>NW_026089256.1:0-5531 GCF_024542745.1 Macaca thibetana thibetana | reverse complement strand
CACTATCATTGATGTGTGAAGTTCCCAGAATATTCGTGAAACAGCTCTGTGAGGTGTGTCTCATCCCCAGACGAGAGAGGGAACCGAAACAACAATGACTCGGTCACTTAAGTGAGGTAGAGGCACTCATCAGGAAATGTGTCCACTTTCTACTGTTCTTTATTCGTGGCGTATTTCCTGCCTCGTGTTATTCCTCACGATGTAGCAAAATCTCTCCTAGAGTTGTGAATATAAACAGTTCATGACAAATGTAGTATCTTCTTTGTTAACATTGAAAACGATATGTAAGTTCATCTTCAGATACTGTTTGGAAGGATGAGAAAGAAGATGTTTAGGACAAAAGAATAGAGAGCTTTCAAGTAAACAGGGAAAATAAGGACTTTGTGCAAAATATTTCCAAATTTGGAATTTGAGAATATTAAATCTCACATCTAAGATCATAGGTAGTTTTTTTGGGGGGTTTTAAAATTAGTACTTGGTTTTCCATGTCTTTGGGAATTTCAGTCCTGATGGAGGATTGCAAGAATAATCTGATTTTTCAGAACAGAAGGACAGTCTATCTCAAAGGTAAATTCCAGGTTGTACCATAGAGAAACAGAAATTGCTGTCAACTTTCTGTAAGGTTCTTCAGTTCTTTCCTCTTCTGTGGTTAAAAAACCATCTCTGGGTTTAGTCTCAGCCAAGTTCCTCTTATTAGGTTGCCTTACATTTCGCACAGCTGTTGAGTGTCTTCATCATTCGTAGTTAACTTGTCAAAAGCAAAACTTTGTACTAGTTAGATCTGAGCACCTTGAAGGCAGGGCTTTGTTTTTATATTTTTAATAAGCAGCAGGGTGATGGCAGGACTGGGGCCCTTCATCCCATCATGCGTTCCTCAGAGCTTTCAGAGTTCTCACTGCGTGCCGAGTGTGGTGTTGGCTGTGTAGCATTTAAATAGGAATATGAGGCTCTGTGACTTGGGACGCTCTTACTACCTTCATAGAGAGCTTGGTGACAGTTTAGCATGACAGCTTGCACACCTGTTGTGTATACTTTATTACGGCCCCACAGAAAGGGTATTGATTTAAACGTGACTAATTTCTCTTGTTTATTTTTGCCTTTATTCCTAGTTACAGTCCCGATACTTTTTCTTCCTTTAAAATCTTGCTAATCGCTGGTAAATTCGTGATAAACTATATGTATGTGTTCTCTAAATCTAGCGATTTAATTGGAGGTCATTTTTCTTGTACCATGTGTCAGTGCTGTGTCAGGATGGTTCAGTTTTACATTGTCAAAGGATTAACTAGAGCAGGATGCAGTCTTACTGGAACTTGCTCATTTATGAAATATAGGCACTTTATTTTTTGTTATACTCGAGGTGTGCTCAAATGTAAACATTTTGAGCCGTGTTAGAAGGATATACAAGATTGTAATGAAGAAATCAACAACTTGATCAAGTACCAGCTAATGAACTTTATGTTTGAAGTATATGGAACATGGACCTTGGCAATCAGTTTTCATCTTGACCTTTTATTTTTTTACTAGAATCTTGGTCTGTCACCCAGGCTGGAAGTGTGGAGCACAGTAGTACGATGTCCGTTCACTGCAACCTCTACTTCCCAGGTTCAAGTGATTCTTATACCTCAGCCTCCCTAGTAGCTGGGGTTACAGGGTGTGTGCCACCATGTCTGGATAATTTATTTTTAGTAGAGATGGGGTTTTGTCATGTTGACCAAGCTGGTCTGCAACTCCTGACCTCAAGTGATCCACCCACCTCAGCTTCCCAAAGTGATAGGATTACAGGTCTGAGCCACCATCCCTGGCCTGATCTTCTGTTCTAATATTGGTTATTCAGTCTCAATGATAGCGCCTGGTTGTATTAACTTGTTGTAGAAAGCACAATTGCAATGAATTTGGTTGTGTATGTACGTGCTGACTTAGCGTTCATGGCAGCACTGTGAGGTGGGCATTGTTCCTGAAGGAAGGATGGATGGGCAAGTCGGGGCTTAGATAAGGGACTTGTGGGCAGTCACTGTTGTCCCATGGCTGAGATCAGGCCTGTCTGTCGCCTGTACCCTGAACTCTTTTTTTTTTTTTTTTTTTTTTTTTTTTTTTTTTTTTTTGAGACGGAGTCTCGCTGTGTCGCCCAGGCTGGAGTGCAGTGGCCGGATCTCAGCTCACTGCAAGCTCCGCCTCCCGGGTTTACGCCATTCTCCTGCCTCAGCCTCCCGAGTAGCTGGGACTACAGGCGCCCGCCAACTCACCCGGCTAGTTTTTTGTATTTTTTAGTAGAGACGGGGTTTCACCTGTGTTAGCCAGGATGGTCTCGATCTCCTGACCTCGTGATCCACCCGTCTCGGCCTCCCAAAGTGCTGGGATTACAGGCTTGAGCCACCGCGCCCGGCTCCCTGAACTCTTAACACACGAACGAGCAACGGTCAAGAGTCGGTGCTCGAGTGTGATGTGGCCTGTGGTGTGTGCCTCTCAGCCTTGCTTTGGCTCGGGGTAGCAGGGCAACAGCTCCGTCCCTCATGCGGCCGCCTGGGAGTCCCAGGAGAACCCACTGATACCGTTTTTAAATGCCGGGCATCGAACGTTCTCCTTGGTACCAGCACATCTGGAATCGGACAGTGCAGTTAGATTCTCGGCCAGCAAACCTGTACAGGAGTGTGTGAAGTCTGCGTTTGCTTCTCCCGGACAAAGGTGAATTCCCGGTCACTAGTGGATGACAACAGGTGTGGCCTCAGGAGCAGCACGGAGACAGGCACCCGGGTGCAGGAAGAGCACCTGCAAGAGGGGTTGGGGAACGTGACAGACGCACGTGCGAGTTTAGCTGTTACCGTGGCAGGTGGGGGGTGGGTGAGACCAGATTTTCTCATTGTTGCCCCTTTCTGAAAAGGGCCCTGAATTGACTTCTCTGTGGCTCCTCGCGCCTCCTTGTCAGGTTGGAGGAGACTGCTCCCCTGGCTCAGGCCCTGCTTGCGGCGAGACGGAAGCTGCTGTTGCTTGCCCTGCCCTCCCTGTGACGTCGTCTGTGCTGTTGTCCGGGAACAGTTCTGCCGAGCAAGCTTGCACTCTGCTCCCTTCTGCTCTTGGATTTCATGTCTGGAAAGCTTGTGTTCTTTCCTGATTTTTGATAATGCTGAGCTATGTTTTCGCAAGGA
Source organism: Macaca thibetana thibetana (assembly GCF_024542745.1). Taxonomy (NCBI): domain Eukaryota; kingdom Metazoa; phylum Chordata; class Mammalia; order Primates; family Cercopithecidae; genus Macaca; species Macaca thibetana. Next base: position 2,388 of record NW_026089256.1, on the reverse strand, counting down.
TCACACGTGCCCATACAGGGAGAAGCTCCTTTGCAACTTTAGCATCTTGACGCTCTCAAGCAGAGCTTGCTCTCGAAGTTGACAGCCTCCTGTGTTTTTGTTTTGGCAGAAACTGAATTTCAGTCCTAGGACAGCTTCAGCACACTTGATCCTAGCTCTTCTCTCTCACTGCTCCCCTTGTGTGTGACAGAAATCATATGCCCTGAAGTTTACCAGTCCCTTCATTTGAAAATCAGTTAATGTATGCGATCCTCATGAGAATTTTACTTTTTATTAAAGCAATCGCAAAGACTGGGTTTTGTGAAACCAGTGTTTTATGTGTATATTACTTGCACTCACAATGAGCTTTGTCTTCTAAATATTTCATGTTTCAGATTAGCCCTGGAATCATGCCCTGGAGTAGTTTTGCTATTCCGCTTTTATTTTTGGCTAAGGTAAAGTTGAGAACATTGTGATATTAGGTGTAGTGAGCCCTTTTAGTTTCTTCTATGTCTGTTTTCCTTTAAGCCAGAACCAGCAGACGGATACCAGTTAGTGAGCACTTGGCATCTCCCAGGCCTTTCCTGGGTCTTCCCTCAGCTGTCTCGTGGACAGAGCAGTCACTCGTGGAACGTGAACCTGAGAATTTGTGCATGGAATTAAGTAAATGTCATAGCTCTCTTCTGTGACGAACGGAATCACATTTAGCCCAGTAAATTGTAACAGCAGGTTTTGCACATGCAAAGCATTGAACACCAGGACAGGTAACCAGGCTACGACGCTTCTGGTCCTGCACAAGACCTCCGGTATCACAGCACATTTAACAAATTGGCTGCATTGAGTGTTTGAAAACGTTGTGTATGTACCATGTCCGTGATTTTCGAGGGCCTGGAAAAACACCTCTGTGGTTATAGCAATCTTGATCGTTGGGAGCTTAAGGTTAGTACTGGGGCAGACTGTGTTTTAAAGAATCAAGGTCTCTCGAGTATGTTTCGGTTTTCCCATGAAGAAGAAAGATGTTAGCTGTTCTTTCCTGGACTGTGGCTATCAGAGTGCCCCACCATGGTCACTCACACGTTTACTTCATTTTCATTTAACCGGGCTGGGCTTGGGCCAGAGTACTTCGGTTGTCAAATGTCATATGAGGCTGAGGAACTGTCTTCTGCTTCATCGTTGGCATATGGAAATACTGTTTTTCAAAGCATACTCTACTCTCTCATTTGTGTTTATATAAAATAATGGAATGGTTATTTTAACTGTGCAGTTTCCTATGCTTGCTTATTTAATTGCGGAAAGATAATGGTTTTATTTTGCTAAAATCTGTGCTAGGAATTGTGCAAAATCTTTGTGAAATGCCCATTTTACTAGCTTCAGTTATAGATCTTTGTATAGAAAAGAAAAAGCCTATTGCTACAAGGAGCATTGTCTTTACCGATGCAAAAAGCTTTAGGCTTATTGGCCGTGTAGTCAGTAAAATGCATTAGAATGTGGCGAACATTGAGAAAAGCATTGAAGTTTTAAAATCTGCTATGCAGTTTTCTTCAACTCCCTCGCAAGATACTTAATTTGAATCAAAGACAGAATAAAGTGTTCCCATTGAGGAAAGGGGCAAGAGGACTGTTGAGAATGTGTTCTGAACCTGAGCAGTCCTGCCACGCTCATCTGTGATGTGGTGGTGTCCATGGTATCACTTTTACAGAACTTTAAGAATGCTGCTGCTTCTGTGAATAAAATACATTTATTCTTAGAATTTCAGTTTTGAGTTTTGAGAAGTGTAAAAAGTGTTAATGGTTTCTTTCCCTTACAGAATTTGCTTGTTCTTTTTTTTTTTTTTTTTTTTTTTTTTTTTTTTTCAAATGTCCTATGTGAAGTATGCCTAACAAGAAAAGAGAACACGCTTTGCAGCATGGGGCGGTGGACGAGTGAGTGGCGATCACGATTACTGTCACGCTTTGTTGACAGTGTTTGGACCCTGGCTGGTAAACTGCAACGTTCATACGTATGGGTGAACTGCCCGGGCTGCTCTGTCTAGAGTAGATATATCAATTACGTTTTGTCTTATATTAGCATTGAAATTTTCTTAATCATCCCTCTGTTTTCATTACATTGTAGCAATATATTTGTCTGCTTTAGAGTTCTGGAACAAGTAGCTTCTCTGGATCAGGTTCTTACTGGATTGCTAAAATTAGAATGATTTTTCCCTCTTTGGATGTGACTTATAGAACTTTAGCCTTTTGGGGTGATGTTGTTTGCGAATATTAAATTTTTTTTTGAATAGGCGGACACAGGAGACGCCCAATAGAATTCACTTACGGGCTAACTAATGTAGTACTATTGTAGTGTTGCCCTCTTAGAACTGCCGTAATACACGGTACACATCGCATTTTGGGGGTCGTTGATGGCTATTTG
>NW_026089255.1:0-5531 GCF_024542745.1 Macaca thibetana thibetana | reverse complement strand
GCATGAGCCAACGTGCCCTACCTATTTTTTCTTTATTTTCCATTTACGTCTTTGGATCCAACTGGAATTTATTTCATCTTGAGAGTAAGGTACAGAGTCTAGCTTTACTTTAAAAAAAATTAATAGTTATTATTCTGTGTAAACTTGGACAAACATAAAACCCCAAAAACAAATAAGAACACCTCATGGATTGAGTTAGGGATAATTGACATTTTTCACAATATTGAAGCTTATTCAGGGACACAGTGTCTCCCCATCTTCATTCCTCAAGTCCTCCCATCTACGTGGCACCTCCAGCCTCCCAGGTGGCTGCTCAGGTTGGAAGCCTCAGATTCCTCTCCTCTCTTCATACTCCGTCCTTGGAACAGGTTTTAGAAATATGTTCCACAGTCCGGGCACGGTGGCTCATGCCTGTAATCCCAGCACTTTGGGAGGTCAAGGCAGGTGGATCACCTGAGGTCAGAAGTTCGAGACCAGCCTGGCCAACATGGTGAAACCCTGTCTCTAATAAAAATACAAAAACTAGCTGGGCATGGTGGTGGGTGCCTGTAGTCCTGAGAATAGCTTGAACACGGAAGGCAGATGTTATAGTGAACCGAGATTGTGCCACTGCTTTCCAGCCTGAATGACAGAGCAAGACTCCGTCTCAAAAAAAGAAAAAGAAAAAAAAAAAGAAATATGTTCCACATCTGCTTCTTCCTGTCCCTCCTGTGCCACCACCTGGCCATACCGCCTTGGTCCCTCCCTGGAATGTCGCTGGCACTGACTGGTCTGCCCACCGACTTCTGCGAGCCCTTCCCCTTGTCATAACACAGCAGCCAGACTGATCCTTCCCCAACATGTCATCCTCTCCTCAGAAGCCCTCAGATGGGTTCACGTCTTGGAACAGAAGCCAGGTGCTCTGCAGTGGCACACATACGCCGCTCTGCAGTGGGATATATATGCTGCTCTGCAGTGGCACACATACACTGCTCTGCAGTGGGATATGTATGGCACACATACAGTGGCACACATATGCTGCTCTGCAGTGACACGCATACACTGCTCTGCAGTGGGATATGTAGGCTGCTCTACAGTGGCACACACACGCCGCTCTGTAGTGGGATATAATACGCTGCCGCTCTGCAGTGGGATATATACACTGCTCTGCAGTGGCACACATACGCCGCTCTGTAGTGGGATATATATGCCACTCTGCAGTGGGATATATACGCCGCTCTGCAGTGGGATATATATGCCGCTCTGCAGTGGGATATATACGCTGCTCTGCAGTGGGATATATACACTGCTCTGCAGTGGGATATGTACGCAGTGGCACACATACACGCCGCTCTGCAGTGCTCTGCACTGCTCTGCAGTGACATATTTAGGTCTGCTCTACAGTGGCACACATACGCCACTCTGTAGTGGGATATGTACGCTGCTGTACAGTGGCACACACACACTGCTCTGCAGTGGGATACATACGCTGCTCTACAGTGGCACACATACGCCGCTCTGCAGTGGGATACATACGCTGCTCTAGTGGCACACATACGCTGCTCTGCAGTGCACACATACACTGCTCTGCAGTGGGATATGTACACTGCTCTGCAGTGACACATACACTGCTCTGCAGTGGCAGTGACACACATACACCACTGCTGCTCTTGTGGGATACATATGCTGCTCTGCAGTACACTGCTCTGCAGTGGGATATGTACACTGCTCTGCAGTGACACACATACACTGCTCTGCAGTGGGATATATACGCTGCTCTGCAGTGGCACACATACACCACTCTGCAGTGGGATACATACACTGCTCTGCAGTGGCACACATATGCTGCGTGTGGGTCTGCCCTGTGGGGACATCACCCGTGCAGGCACATGTGTGTGCCTCCCGTGTTCCGCCCAGCACACTCCCTGGTGCACTCCAGGCTCTCACACATCTGAGTGAAGGGAAGGCCAGCACATTTCTTCCGTAGTTAACATCTAGCTACTTGAGTTGTTTGTTTTGTGCTTTTAAGAATTGTAGGTAGCGGGCCGGGTGCAGTGGCTAACACCTGTAATCCCAGCACTTTGGGAGGCCGAGGCAGGTGGTTCACCTGAGGTCAGGAGTTCAAGACCAGTGTGGCCAAACGTGGTGAAACCCCGTCTCTAATAAAAATACAAAAAAATTAGCCAGACGTGGTGGTGGGTGCCTGTAATCCCAGCTACTCAGGAGGCTGAAGCTGGAGAATCACTTGAACCTGGGAGGCAGAGGTTGCAGTGAGCTGAGATCGCACCAGTGCACTCCAGCCTGGGCAAAAAGAGTAAGACTGTGTCTCAAAAAAAAAAAAAAAAAAAAAAAAAGAAAAAAGAATTGTAGGTAGTTACAGATTTTTTAATTTGTCAACTATCAATTCACTGACTTTGTTTCTCATAGGTTTCAGTTGACTGACTTGGATTTTTAAGTTATGTGGTTATATCAGCTTCAAATAATGTAATTTTTATGCTTGTAAAAATATGTATGTGCTTAGCAATTAAATGATTATGTGATTTTTTTTTTTATTTGTAGTTGTATTGTTTTTTAGTGTTTAAGTAACTATTTCCTAGTTAAATTTCCAATTGTTTGGAATCCTTTTTTTCTTATTCATCTCCAGTTTTGTGCACAGAGGGTGGGTGTGGCATTTGTGATCTATTATTGTTAATGGCCTCCATTTAAAATCATTTTATTGGCTGTGATTTCCTTGCCATGTGAAACCTATTTTAGTGAAGCGTTTGCTTTTCTAGCTGCAAAAAATTGTTTGAAGAAAGATAATGAGAAATGGGGACTCTAATTGGCCTACAGTTCGATAGAAGAAAACTAAGTCTACCCAAACACGATAGTAGCCACTGTTTTCTCTAAACTAGGAAAAAGCAGCAGTAGAATTGTTGATTAGTCTTGAAGAAGGCTATAGTTCTCGCTGCCATCCGGTTTTTCAGCCTAAAAAACAGGTATGCCGAATGCAGGGTGCTGGGAGGGGTGTGTACGTCTCTGAAACCACCTGTCTTTTGCAGAGATGCTGGAAGGGTGCAGTTTGCCTGCTGAGTCAGACTTTGAGTTGGGCAGATCCAGCTTTCTAGCCAGCGTGGTGCTTGCTGTGGCCCTGGCCTGGTTGCTCAGTCTTCTGAGCCTCAAGTTCCGTGTCTCGCAGTTGAAAGTAATGCAGTGCTGATGGCACTGAGGTTTTTAGTGTTAAATGGATGAGCACTGGGAAGTGTTTTTGCTGAATCCCCTGGCCAGGCTTTTATTGCTGTAGGCAGTAACGCAGAGCTGGGAGCAGTTTTTATTTGTCAGTGGTGAGTAATGTCAGTTTTTCTTCTCCTACATGGACTAGCTTTTGTTAACTTACTGAAACAAACAATTTTTTAAGCATTTCTGCCAGGAAGTTCCAATTTGGCAATCAGCGAAGGTGTTTTATTCTACATACGGGAGGATACAAGGGTAGTGCAAGGGGATGAAAAAGACAGTCCCCAAGAATATAAGCATCGTGACAGCTGTGCAGGTGAAAATTCATAAATGAGACTACCTCTAAAAGGAAGCTGTAAAATCAACACACAGCGGGTCAGGAGAGATTTGCAAAGGCGCTTTAAAGAAATGGTGCCTTGAGAAGTCGGAGGCCTCCTTGAGAATGCCTTAAGGAAAATACTGTCAGAAGGGGGTTGTCAGCAGTGAAGTTGGGAAAACAGCCTCCTGGAGGTGTGGCTTGGAGGCAGAGCATCGGGCTGCACTGGTCGGATGCCATTCCCCATTGGCGCCGCAGACCAGCTTTACCAGTGGGGATTGCCATGCTTTCCAAGCGCAAGCCCTTAGGAAGGTAGAGGTGGGCAGGTAGGGAGGAGGGAAGATTTAGGAAGGAAGAGGAGCTTCAAGAAGGCAGCCTTTGTCTTCCAACCAGAGCTGCTGAGGCTCCAGACCATCCTCTCCTGCGCCCCACGGTGGCTATTTGGGTCCTTACCACTTCCTGTCCCCCTCCTGGCATCTCACAGGTATTCAGGCAGCTTTGCATCCTGGGCTTCGGTTATTCCTGCTGTTGAGACCACTCACGCTCCGTGGTGTCACCAGCCACCGTTTGACTTGCTCATGTGCTAGTGGGTTAGAAATGGGGAGCATCTGCCGAGGGATCTGTCCTGTGGCCTGGCCTGGGTGTGGACGGCTGTGGTCCCCCAGGGCTTCGTGGATGTTGCGTCTGAGAAGACTGGAAGTTGGCCAGAGGTCTCATGGGGGTCCTGCAGGGACAGTCTCAAGGTGACAGCGGCTGCACCCCGAGCGCGGCCTGAACTGGAGAGGCACTTGCGCCTCTGACATGGCTTTGCATAACACGCAGCATCTTCACACCTGCTGTGTTCTGCTGGTTCCAGGCCAGTCATCCAGAGCTCGTGCAGATTTGGTGGGGTCCTCCCTCTCAATGGCAGGTGTCGAAAGAACCTGTGGACATGGTCATAGCCACCCCAGACGTTCACTCCCTACCAATCCCCTGGTGTTTCCCCAGCCTTCCCCCATCTGTACTGAAGAACTGACACCCGCCCTCTGGTTTTAAAATGTTTAGAATTTGTAATAATTTTATAGATACGTATTTTCTAGAGAGTGATGTAACATCCATAACAATCTAAAAAACAGATTTTCTAGGAAGTTACCGTGAAATCTACAAAGTCAATAAAACATTTCATCCCAGGTGCTGAGCTTGAGGAGAGTATCAGGGTTTGGGCTCTGCTGCCTTTCCCCGAAGAACTCACTTGGGGAAGCAGTCAGGTACGTGGCATCCTGGGGCCTGGCTGACCTCAAGCTTGTCTGGTACTGTTAGTTTCAGCAGCATTTCTTCTTTAGCGAGGCTGTTTGGAAGATAAAAGGGGAAGGAGGAATTTCTGGGCCTTGGTGGCTGTGAGGAGCTGCAAGTGATGCTGAATGCGATCTTCCAGCTGGCCTGGGGCCCTGGTGGAGACTGAACATGGAACGAGGGGCAGGTTTTGTGGGTAGACAATGGCGTCCATGAGAACTACTGAGTAGGCAGAAAGAAAGATGGGTCTGAAGCTCAGGAGAGAAGTGGGGGATGGAGGCATGCATTCTGGAATCGTAGACAACAGCAGACATACTTGTTCAGCAGGAGGAATACGCAGGTGGTTCATCGTCTCGTCATCAGTCATCATTGGACTTTGCTTTTCGCATAGGGCATCGTTCTTTCTCCACTGTCCCGTGATGGTGGCTTTTTACATTTTATATTTGGGGAAACTAAGATTCACAGTCAGTGGTTGCTGCTCAGTGAACATTAACATTATTGTGCATGGGCACTAATGTGGGCATTTTAATTGTCATGTATCTTTAAATATTTTCTATTTTTCAGATTAGAAGATAATTCTGAAACAAATGCCAGCCACTCTTTAATTACAAAAATGACGGATGAGCTGTATCACCATGTGCCTGAGAATCATTGTGTTTTTAAAGGACTTGGGTCATCTTCCTACTGAGACGTAAGTTCCAGGACATCCTGACAACTGTTGAAAACATTGATTCTGCAGATTAGCATAGCA
>NW_026089254.1:0-5590 GCF_024542745.1 Macaca thibetana thibetana | reverse complement strand
CCCCTTTCTGAGTCCAAGTGATCTCATTGTTCAGTTCCCACCTATGAGTGAGAACATGCGATGTTTGGTTTTCTGTTCTTGTGATAGTTTGCTAAGAATGATGGTTTCCAGCTGCATCCATGTCTCTACAAAGGACACAAACTCATCCTTTTTGATGGCTGTATAGTATTCCATGGTGTATATGTGCCACATTTTCTTAATCCAATCTGTCACTGATGGACATTTGGGTTGATTCCAAGTCTTTGCTATTGTGAATAGTGCTGCAATAAACATACGTGTTCATGTGTCTTTATAGCAGCATAATTTATAATCCTTTGGGTATATACCCAGTAATGGGATGGCTGGGTCATATGGTACATCTAGTTCTAGATCCTTGAGGAATCGCCATACTGTTTTCCATAATGGTTGAACTAGTTTACAATCCCACCAACAGTGTAAAAGTGTTCCTATTTCTCCACATCCTCTCCAGCACCTGTTGTTTCCTGACTTTTTAATGATGGCCATTCTAACTGGTGTGAGATGGTATCTCATTGTGGTTTTGATTTGCATTTCTCTGATGGCCAGTGATGATGAGCATTTTTTCATGTGTCTGTTGGCTGTATGAATGTCTTCTTTTGAGAAATGTCTGTTCATATCCTTTGCCCACTTTTTGATGGGGTGGTTTGTTTTTTTCTTGTAAATTTGTTTGAGTTCTTTGTAGGTTCTGGATATTAGCCCGTTGTCAGATGAGTAGATTGCAAAAATTTTCTCCCATTCTGTAGGTTGCCTGTTCACTCTGATGGTAGTTTCTTTTGCTGTGCAGAAGCTCTTTAGTTTAATGAGATCCCATTTGTCAATTTTGGCTTTTGCTGCCGTTGCTTTTGGTGTTTTAGACATGAAGTCTTTGCCCATGCCTATGTCCTGAATGGTACTACCTAGGTTTTCCTCTAGGATTTTTATGGTATTAGGTCTAACATTTAAGTCTCTAATCCATCTTGAATTAATTTTCGTATAAGGAGTAAGGAAAGGATCCAGTTTCAGCTTTCTACTTATGGCTAGCCAATTTTCCCAGCACCATTTATTAAATAGGGAATCCTTTCCCCATTTCTTGTTTCTCTCAGGTTTGTCAAAGATCAGATGGCTGTAGATGTGTGGTATTATTTCTGAGGACTCTGTTCTGTTCCATTGGTCTATATCTCTGTTTTGGTACCAGTACCATGCTGTTTTGGTTACTGTAGCCTTGTAGTATAGTTTGAAGTCAGGTAGCGTGATGCCTCCAGCTTTGTTCTTTTGACTTAGGATTGTCTTGGAGATGCGGGCTCTTTTTTGGTTGCATATGAACTTTAAAGCAGTTTTTTCCAATTCTGTGAAGAAACTCATTGGTAGCTTGATGGGGATGGCATTGAATCTATAAATTACCTTGGGCAGTATGGCCATTTTCACGATATTGATTCTTCCTATCCATGAGCATGGTATGTTCTTCCATTTGTTTGTGTCCTCTTTTATTTCACTGAGCAGTGGTTTGTAGTTCTCCTTGAAGAGGTCCTTTACATCCCTTGTAAGTTGGATTCCTAGGTATTTTATTCTCTTTGAAGCAATTGTGAATGGAAGTTCATTCCTGATTTGGCTCTCTGTTTGTCTGTTACTGGTGTATAAGAATGCTTGTGATTTTTGCACATTAATTTTGTATCCTGAGACTTTGCTGAAGTTGCTTATCAGCTTAAGGAGATTTTGGGCTGAGACAATGGGGTTTTCTAAATATACAATCATGTCATCTGCAAACAGGGACAATTTGACTTCTTCTTTTCCTAACTGAATACCCTTGATTTCTTTCTCTTGCCTAATTGCCCTAGCCAGAACTTCCAACACTATGTTGAATAGGAGTGGTGAGAGAGGGCATCCCTGTCTTGTGCCAGTTTTCAAAGGGAATTTTTCCAGTTTTTGCCCATTCAGTATGATATTGGCTGTGGGTTTGTCATAAATAGCTCTTATTATTTTGAGGTACGTTCCATCAATACCGAATTTATTGAGCGTTTTTAGCATGAAGGGCTGTTGAATTTTGTCAAAAGCCTTTTCTGCATCTATTGAGATAATCATGTGGTTCTTGTCTTTGGTTCTGTTTATATGCTGGATTATGTTTATTGATTTGCGAATGTTGAACCAGCCTTGCATCCCAGGGATGAAGCCCACTTGATCATGGTGGATAAGCTTTTTGATGTGCTGCTGAATCCGGTTTGCCAGTATTTTATTGAGGATTTTTGCATCGATGTTCATCAGGGATATTGGTCTAAAATTCTCTTTTTTTGTTGTGTCTCTGCCAGGCTTTGGTATCAGGATGATGTTGGCCTCATAAAATGAGTTAGGGAGGATTCCCTCTTTTTCTATTGATTGGAATAGTTTCAGAAGGAATGGTACCAACTCCTCCTTGTACCTCTGGTAGAATTCAGCTGTGAATCCATCTGGTCCTGGACTTTTTTTGGTTGGTAGGCTATTAATTATTGCCTCAATTTCAGAGCCTGCTATTGGTCTATTCAGGGATTCAACTTCTTCCTGGTTTAGTCTTGGAAGAGTGTAAGCGTCCAGGAAATTATCCATTTCTTCTAGATTTTCCAGTTTATTTGCGTAGAGGTGTTTATAGTATTCTCTGATGGTAGTTTGTATTTCTGTGGGGTGGGTGGTGATATCCCCTTTATCATTTTTAATTGCGTCGATTTGATTCTTCTCTCTTTTCTTCTTTATTAGTCTTGCTAGTGGTCTGTCAATTTTGTTGATCTTTTCAAAAAACCAACTCCTGGATTCATTGATTTTTTGGAGAGTTTTTTGTGTCTCTATCTCCTTCAGTTCTGCTTTGATCTTAGTTATTTCTTGCCTTCTGCTAGCTTTCGAATGTGTTTGCTCTTGCTTCTCTAGTTCTTTTAATTGCGATGTTAGAGTGTCAATTTTAGATCTTTCCTGCTTTCTCTTGTGGGCATTTAGTGCTATAAATTTCCCTCTACACACTGCTTTAAATGTGTCCCAGAGATTCTGGTATGTTGTATCATTGTTCTCATTGGTTTCAAAGAACATCTTTATTTCTGCCTTCATTTCGTTATGTACCCAGTAGTCATTCAGGAGCAGGTTGTTCAGTTTCCATGTAGTTGAGCGGTTTTGATTGAGTTTCTTAGTCCTGAGTTCTAGTTTGATTGCACTGTGGTCTGAGAGACAGTTTGTTATAATTTCTGTTCTTGTACATTTGCTGAGGAGTGCTTTACTTCCAATTACGTGGTCGATTTTGGAGTAAGTACGATGTGGTGCTGAGAAGAATGTATATTCTGTTGATTTGGGGTGGAGACTTCTATAGATGTCTATTAGGTCTGCTTGCTGCAGAGATGAGTTCAATTCCTGGATATCCTTGTTAACTTTCTGTCTCGTTGATCTGTCTAATGTTGACAGTGGAGTGTTGAAGTCTCCCATTATTATTGTATGGGAGTCTAAGTCTCTTTGTAAGTCTCTAAGGACTTGCTTTATGAATCTGGGTGCTCCTTTATTGGGTGCATATATATTTAGGATAGTTAGCTCTTCCTGTTGAATTGATCCCTTTACCATTATGTAATGGCCTTCTTTGTCTCTTTTGATCTTTGATGGTTTAAAGTCTGTTTTATCAGAGACTAGGATTGCAACCCCCGCTTTTTTTTGTTCTCCATTTGCTTGGTAAATCTTCCTCCATCCCTTTATTTTGAGCCTATGTATGTCTCTGCGTGTGAGATCGGTCTCCTGAATACAGCAGACTGATGGGTGTTGACTCTTTATCCAGTTTGCCAGTCTGTGTCTTTTAATTGGAGCATTTAGTCCATTTACATTTAAGGTTGATTGTTATGTGTGAACTTGATCCTGCCATTATGATATTAACTGGTTATTTTGCTCGTTAGTTGATGCAGTTTCTTCCTAGCATCGATGGTCTTTACATTTTGGCATGTTTTTGCAATGGCTGGTACCGGTTGTTCCTTTCCATGTTGAGTGCTTCCTTCAGGGTCTCTTGTAAGGCAGGCCTAGTGGTGACAAAATCTCTAAGCATTTGCTTATCTGTAAAGGATTTTATTTCTCCTTCACTTATGAAACTTAGTTTGGCTGGATATGAAATTCTGGGTTTAAAATTCTTTTCTTTAAGAATGTTGAATATTGGCCCCCACTCTCTTCTGGCTTGTAGAGTTTCTGCCGAGAGATCTGCTGTTAGTCTGATGGGCTTCCCTTTGTGGGTAACCCGACCTTTCTCTCTGGCTGCCCTTAAGATTTTTTCCTTCATTTCCACTTTGGTGAATCTGGAAATTATGTGTCTTGGAGTTGCTCTTCTCGAGGAGTATCTTTGTGGCGTTCTCTGTATTTCCTGGATTTGAATGTTGGCCTGCCCTACTAGGTTGGGGAAGTTCTCCTGGATGATATCCTGAAGAGTGTTTTCCAACTTGGTTCCATTTTCCCCCTCACTTTCAGGCACCCCAATCAGACGTAGATTTGGTCTTTTTACATAATCCCATACTTCTTGCAGGCTTTGTTCATTTCTTTTTCTTCTTTTTTCTTTTGGTTTCTCTTCTCGCTTCATTTCATTCATTTGATCCTCAATCGCAGATACTCTTTCTTCCAGTTGATCGAGTCAGTTACTGAAGCTTGTGCATTTGTCACGTATTTCTCGTGTCATGGTTTTCATCTCTTTCATTTCGTTTATGACCTTCTCTGCATTAATTACTCTAGCCATCAATTCTTCCACTTTTTTTTCAAGATTTTTAGTTTCTTTGCACTGGGTACGTAATTCCTCCTTTAGCTCTGAGAAATTTGATGGACTGAAGCCTTCTTCTCTCATCTCGTCAAAGTCATTCTCCGTCCAGCTTTGATCCGTTTCTGGCGATGAGCTGCGCTCCTTTGCCGGGGGAGATGCGCTCTTATTTTTTGAATTTCCAGCTTTTCTGCCCTGCTTTTTCCCCATCTTTGTGGTTTTATCTGCCTCTGGTCTTTGATGATGGTGATGTACTGATGGGGTTTTGGTGTAGGTGTCCTTCCTGTTTGATAGTTTTCCTTCTAACAGTCAGGACCCTCAGCTGTAGGTCTGTTGGAGATTGCTTGAGGTCCACTCCAGACCCTGTTTGCCTGGGTATCCGCAGCAGAGGTTGCAGAAGATAGAATATTTCTGAACAGCGAGTGTACCTGTCTGATTCTTGCTTTGGAAGCTTCCTCTCAGGGGTGTACTCCACCCTGTGAGGTGTGGGGTGTCAGACTGCCCCTAGTGGGGGATGTCTCCCAGTTAGGCTACTCAGGGGTCAGGGACCCACTTGAGCAGGGAGTCTGTCCCTTCTCAGATCTCAACCTCCGTGTTGGGAGATCCACTGCTCTCTTCAAAGCTGTCAGACAGAGTTGTTTGCGTCTGCAGAGGTTTCGGCTGTGTTTGTTATTGCCCTGTCCACAGAGGTGGAGTCTACAGAGACAGGCAGGTTTCCTTGAGCTGCTGTGAGCTCCACCCAGCTCGAGCTTCCCAGCAGCTTTGTTTACCTACTTAAGCCTCAGCAATGGTGGGCGCCCCTCCCCCAGCCTCGCTGCTGCCTTGCCGCGAGATCGCAGACTGCTGTGCTAGCAATGAGGAAGG
>NW_026089253.1:0-5623 GCF_024542745.1 Macaca thibetana thibetana | reverse complement strand
GCGGTGTTTGGTTTCTGTTCTTGTGATAGTTTGCTAAGAATGATGGTTTCCAGCTGCATCAAGTCCCTACAAAGGACTCAAACTCATCCTTTTTTATGGCTGCATAGTATTCCATGGTGTATATGTGCCACATTTTCTTAATCCAATCTGTCACTGATGGACATTTGGGTTGATTCCAAGTCTTTGCTATTGTGAATAGTGCTGCAATAAACATACGTGTGCATGTGTCTTTATAGCAGCATAATTTATAATCCTTTGGGTATATACCCAGTAATGGGATGGCTGGGTCATATGGTACATCTAGTTCTAGATCCTTGAGGAATCGCCATACTGTTTTCCATAATGGTTGAACTAGTTTACAATCCCACCAACAGTGTAAAAGTGTTCCTATTTCTCCACATCCTCTCCAGCACCTGTTGTTTCCTGACTTTTTAATGATTGCCATTCTAACTGGTGTGAGATGGTATCTCATTGTGGTTTTGATTTGCATTTCTCTGATGGCCAGTGATGATGAGCATTTTTTCATGTGTCTGTTGGCTGTATGAATGTCTTCTTTTGAGAAATGTCTGTTCATGTCCTTTGCCCACTTTTTGATGGGGTTGTTTGTTTTTTTCTTGTAAATTTGTTTGAGTTCTTTGTAGGTTCTGGATATTAGCCCTTTGTCAGATGAGTAGATTGCAAAAATTTTCTCCCATTCTGTAGGTTGCCTGTTCACTCTGATGGTAGTGTCTTTTGCTGTGCAGAAGCTCTTTAGTTTAATGAGATCCCATTTGTCAATTTTGGCTTTTGCTGCCGTTGCTTTTGGTGTTTTAGACATGAAATCTTTGCCCATGCCTATGTCCTGAATGGTACTACCTAGGTTTTCCTCTAGGATTTTTATGGTATTAGGTCTAACATTTAAGTCTCTAATCCATCTTGAATTAATTTTCGTATAAGGAGTAAGGAAAGGATCCAGTTTCAGCTTTCTACTTATGGCTAGCCAATTTTCCCAGCACCATTTATTAAATAGGGAATCCTTTCCCCATTTCTTGTTTCTCTCAGGTTTGTCAAAGATTCAAATGGCTGTAGATGTGTGGTATTATTTCTGAGGACTCTGTTCTGTTCCATTGGTCTATATCTCTGTTTTGGTACCAGTACCATGCTGTTTTGGTTACTGTAGCCTTGTAGTATAGTTTGAAGTCAGGTAGCGTGATGCCTCCAGCTTTGTTCTTTTGACTTAGGATTGTCTTGGAGATGCGGGCTCTTTTTTGGTTCCATATGAACTTTAAAGCAGTTTTTTTCAATTCTGTGAAGAAACTCATTGGTAGCTTGATGGGGATGGCATTGAATCTATAAATTACCTTGGGCAGTATGGCCATTTTCACGATATTGATTCTTCCTATCCATGAGCATGGTATGTTCTTCCATTTGTTTGTGTCCTCTTTTATTTCACTGAGCAGTGGTTTGTAGTTCTCCTTGAAGAGGTCCTTTACATCCCTTGTAAGTTGGATTCCTAGGTATTTTATTCTCTTTGAAGCAATTGTGAATGGAAGTTCATTCCTGATTTGGCTCTCTGTTTGTCTGTTACTGGTGTATAAGAATGCTTGTGATTTTTGCACATTAATTTTGTATCCTGAGACTTTGCTGAAGTTGCTTATCAGCTTAAGGAGATTTTGGGCTGAGACAATGGGGTTTTCTAAATATACAATCATGTCATCTGCAAACAGGGACAATTTGACTTCTTCTTTTCCTAACTGAATACCCTTGATTTCTTTCTCTTGCCTGATTGCCCTAGCCAGAACTTCCAACACTATGTTGAATAGGAGTGGTGAGAGAGGGCATCCCTGTCTTGTGCCAGTTTTCAAAGGGAATTTTTCCAGTTTTTGCCCATTCAGTATGATATTGGCTGTGGGTTTGTCATAAATAGCTCTTATTATTTTGAGGTACGTTCCATCAATACCGAATTTATTGAGCGTTTTTAGCATGAAGGGCTGTTGAATTTTGTCAAAAGCCTTTTCTGCATCAATTGAGATAATCATGTGGTTCTTGTCTTTGGTTCTGTTTATATGCTGGATTATGTTTATTGATTTGCGAATGTTGAACCAGCCTTGCATCCCAGGGATGAAGCCCACTTGATCATGGTGGATAAGCTTTTTGATGTGTTGCTGAATCCGGTTTGCCAGTATTTTATTGAGGATTTTTGCATCGATGTTCATCAGGGATATTGGTCTAAAATTCTCTTTTTTTGTTGTGTCTCTGCCAGGCTTTGGTATCAGGATGATGTTGGCCTCATAAAATGAGTTAGGGAGGATTCCCTCTTTTTCTATTGATTGGAATAGTTTCAGAAGGAATGGTACCAACTCCTCCTTGTACCTCTGGTAGAATTCAGCTGTGAATCCATCTGGTCCTGGACTTTTTTTGGTTGGTAGGCTATTAATTGTTGCCTCAATTTCAGAGCCTGCTATTGGTCTATTCAGGGATTCAACTTCTTCCTGGTTTAGTCTTGGAAGAGTGTAAGTGTCCAGGAAATTATCCATTTCTTCTAGATTTTCCAGTTTATTTGCGTAGAGGTGTTTATAGTATTCTCTGATGGTAGTTTGTATTTCTGTGGGGTCGGTGGTGATATCCCCTTTATCATTTTTAATTGCGTCGATTTGATTCTTCTCTCTTTTCTTCTTTATTAGTCTGGCTAGTGGTCTGTCAATTTTGTTGATCTTTTCAAAAAACCAACTCCTGGATTCATTGATTTTTTGGAGGGTTTTTTGTGTCTCTATCTCCTTCAGTTCTGCTCTGATCTTAGTTATTTCTTGCCTTCTGCTAGCTTTCGAATGTGTTTGCTCTTGCTTCTCTAGTTCTTTTAATTGCGATGTTAGAGTGTCAATTTTAGATCTTTCCTGCTTTCTCTTGTGGGCATTTAGTGCTATAAATTTCCCTCTACACACTGCTTTAAATGTGTCCCAGAGATTCTGGTATGTTGTATCTTTGTTCTCATTGGTTTCAAAGAACATCTTTATTTCTGCCTTCATTTCGTTATGTACCCAGTAGTCATTCAGGAGCAGGTTGTTCAGTTTCCATGTAGTTGAGCGGTTTTGATTGAGTTTCTTAGTCCTGAGTTCTAGTTTGATTGCACTGTGGTCTGAGAGACAGTTTGTTATAATTTCTGTTCTTGTACATTTGCTGAGGAGTGCTTTACTTCCAATTACGTGGTCAATTTTGGAGTAAGTATGATGTGGTGCTGAGAAGAATGTATATTCTGTTGATTTGGGGTGGAGAGTTCTATAGATGTCTATTAGGTCTGCTTGCTGCAGAGATGAGTTCAATTCCTGGATATCCTTGTTAACTTTCTGTCTCGTTGATCTGTCTAATGTTGACAGTGGAGTGTTGAAGTCTCCCATTATTATTGTATGGGAGTCTAAGTCTCTTTGTAAGTCTCTAAGGACTTGCTTTATGAATCTGGGTGCTCCTGTATTGGGTGCATATATATTTAGGATAGTTAGCTCTTCCTGTTGAATTGATCCCTTTACCATTATGTAATGGCCTTCTTTGTCTCTTTTGATCTTTGATGGTTTAAAGTCTGTTTTATCAGAGACTAGTATTGCAACCCCTGCTTTTTTTTGTTCTCCATTTGCTTGGTAAATCTTCCTCCATCCCTTTATTTTGAGCCTATGTATGTCTCTGCGTGTGAGATGGGTCTCCTGAATACAGCAGACTGATGGGTCTTGACTCTTTATCCAGTTTGCCAGTCTGTGTCTTTTAATTGGAGCATTTAGTCCATTTACATTTAAGGTTAATATTGTTATGTGTGAACTTGATCCTGCCATTATGATATTAACTGGTTATTTTGCTCATTAGTTGATGCAGTTTCTTCCTAGCCTCAATGGTCTTTACATTTTGGCATGTTTTTGCAATGGCTGGTACCGGTTGTTCCTTTCCATGTTTAGTGCTTCCTTCAGGATCTCTTGTAAGGCAGGCCTAGTGGTGACAAAATCTCTAAGCATTTGCTTATCTGTAAAGGATTTTATTTCTCCTTCACTTATGAAACTTAGTTTGGCTGGATATGAAATTCTGGGTTTAAAATTCTTTTCTTTAAGAATGTTGAATATTGGCCCCCACTCTCTTCTGGCTTGTAGAGTTTCTGCTGAGAGATCTGCTGTTAGTCTGATGGGCTTCCCTTTGTGGGTAACCCGACCTTTCTCTCTGGCTGCCCTTAAGATTTTTTCCTTCATTTCAACTTTGGTGAATCTGGCAATTATGTGTCTTGGAGTTGCTCTTCTCGAGGAGTATCTTTGTGGCGTTCTCTGTATTTCCTGGATTTGAATGTTGGCCTGCCCTACTAGGTTGGGGAAGTTCTCCTGGATGATATCCTGAAGAGTGTTTTCCAACTTGGTTCCATTTTCCCCCTCACTTTCAGGCACCCCAATCAGACGTAGATTTGGTCTTTTTACATAATCCCATACTTCTTGCAGGCTTTGTTCATTTCTTTTTCTTCTTTTTTTTCTTTTGGTTTCTCTTCTCGCTTCATTTCATTCATTTGATCCTCAATCGCTGATACTCTTTCTTCCAGTTGATCGAGTCGGTTACTGAAGCTTGTGCATTTGTCACGTATTTCTCGTGTCATGGTTTTCATCTCTTTCATTTCGTTTAGGACCTTCTCTGCATTAATTACTCTAGCCATCAATTCTTCCACTTTTTTTTCAAGATTTTTAGTTTCTTTGCGCTGGGTACGTAATTCCTCCTTTAGCTCTGAGAAATTTGATGGACTGAAGCCTTCTTCTCTCATCTCGTCAAAGTCATTCTCCGTCCAGCTTTGATCCGTTGCTGGCGATGAGCTGCGCTCCTTTGCCGGGGGAGATGCGCTCTTATTTTTTGAATTTCCAGCTTTTCTGCCCTGCTTTTTTCCCATCTTTGTGGTTTTATCTGCCTCTGGTCTTTGATGATGGTGATGTACTGATGGGGTTTTGGTGTAGGTGTCCTTCCTGTTTGATAGTTTTCCTTCTAACAGTCAGGACCCTCAGCTGTAGGTCTGTTGGAGATTGCTTGAGGTCCACTCCAGACCCTGTTTGCCTGGGTATCAGCAGCAGAGGCTGCAGAAGATAGAATATTTCTGAACAGCGAGTGTACCTGTCTGATTCTTGCTTTGGAAGCTTCCTCTCAGGGGTGTACTCCTCCCTGTGAGGTGTGGGGTGTCAGACTGCCCCTAGTGGGGGATGTCTCCCAGTTAGGCTACTCAGGGGTCAGGGACCCACTTGAGCAGGGAGTCTGTCCCTTCTCAGATCTCAACCTCCGTGTTGGGAGATCCACTGCTCTCTTCAAAGCTGTCAGACAGAGTCGTTTGCGTCTGCAGAGGTGTCTGCTGCGTTTGTTTAGTTTACTGTGCCCTGTCCCCAGAGGTGGAGTCTACAGAGACAGGCAGGTTTCCTTGAGCTGCTGTGAGCTCCACCCAGTTCGAGCTTCCCAGCAGCTTTGTTTACCTACTTAAGCCTCAGCAATGGCGGGCGCCCCTCCCCCAGCCTCGCTGCTGCCTTGCCGGTAGATCACAGACTGCTGCGCTAGCAATGAGGGAGGCTCCGTGGGTGTGGGACCCTCCCGGCCAGGTGTGGGATATGATCTCCTGGTGTGCCTGTTTCTTAAAGCGCAGTATTGG
>NW_026089252.1:0-5704 GCF_024542745.1 Macaca thibetana thibetana | reverse complement strand
AGTTTAAAGGAAAATCCTGTGCCTTGAGATAAACCTTTTAGCAACATTGTTTCATCCTATCACATGGGGATAAACCTTGGACAATACCTAGCTTTTCTAGGAACAAAGTCACACCCTGCACGCCCAAAATCCATTAAACCTTGAGTTACCACAGCACATGTCTCTTGCAAGGACAAGGTTGGGGGTAGGGTCACAGATTAACAGCATCTCAAATACAGAACAAAATGGAGTCTCTTATGTCTACTTCTTTCTATATAGACACAGTAACAGGCTGATCTCTTTCTTTTCCCCACATTTCCCCCTTTTCTTTTCAACAAAACCACCATTGTCATCATGACACCGAGATTACATACTTCACAAAGTAACAGAATATCACAAAGCAAGTGGAGGCAGGATGAGATCACAGGATGGTGTTAAAATTAAAATTTTTGGGCATGCATAGTCATGGATAACATCTTATCAGAAAACAGGGTTTGAGAGCAGACAACCTGTCTGACCAAAATTTATTAGGTGGGAATTTCCTCGTCCTAATAAGCCTGGGAGCGCTACAGGAGGCCGGGGCTTATTTCATCCCTTCGGCTTCAACCGTAAAAGGCGGCACGCCTCCAAGGGGGTCGTTTATAGGCCTACCCTCAGAGCGCATTCTCTTTCTCAGGGATGTTCCTTGCTGAGAAAAAGAATTCAGCGATATTTCTCCTATTTGCATAATGAAAAGAGAAGAAATATGGCTCTGTTCCGTCCGGCTCACCGGCGGCCAGTTCAAGGTTGCCTCCCTTGTTCCCTGAACATTGCTGTTATCTTATTCTTTTTCCAAGATGCCCAGATTTCATATTGTTCAAACACACATGCTCCACAAACAATTTGTGCAGTTAAGGCAATCATCACAGGGTCCTGAGGTGACATATATCCTCCTCAGTTTACAAAGAAGATGATAGAATTAAGAGATTAAAGTAAAGACAGACATAAGAAATTACAAAAGTATTAATTTTGGAGAACTAATAAATGTCCATGAAATCTTCACATTTTATGTTTTTCTGCCGTGGCTTCAGCCAGTCCCTGCATTCAAGGTCCCTGACTTCCCGCAACGTTCTCCCTCCCTTTTCCTCTATATAAATGTGCCATGGCGGATGAAGGCTTGTTGTTAGTCAAGGAATGCACGATTGCGGTGTTTCCGTCTACGTGGAGGGCACTTTTCTTTTGCATTACGATGGTCATTGTAGAACTTCAAATGTTTAGTGGGTATCCAGGACAGGATAGCTGATTTTCTCTGGTGAAACACAAGGAAAACCCTCTTTCCCCAGGTTATCACTTTCCCTATATTTCCATGTCTTATTTTTGTTGCCTTTTCCACCAACTCATGTTTTCCTTCTATGTGGAACTGTTCGTTTTAAACCAGTAAGATTAGTTTTCTGCAGAAGTAGTAGTCTGATTTCTGATAAAGGTTTAAAAAATTTAAAGTATAGCGTGCTAGATTAAGCTGCATCGAGATGGAGTGGTTACACGCTCTTACTGTCTCCTCCCTTTTTTTTTTGTTTAACTAAATGAGTGTTGAGTGTTCTATTAGTTCTTTTCCAACTATGGCCTTGGTCCTTGGGGATTTATAAGTCATTCCTGTTTTATGTGTAATAATTCCGACTGATTTAAGAATTTTTGGAAAGCTTTTACTACAATAACCTGGTCCATCTGTCAGTTTTTAATTTTTTCTGGAACATCCCTTTACAGCAAAACACTGCTATTAAATGTTTTTTAACATGGGAAGTTACTTTCTCGCTGTCTGGCATGTTGACCAAAGAGAATGTGTGTAAAGTAATCAAACTGATTACATGAACATAGGATAATTTTCCTTGAATAAATGCCTGACACTCAGGTCTGCTCTTAGAGGACCTGACTTGCCCATTATGCAGCCTTTCCTGTCTGATCAGTGCTTCCGTACCCTCCTGTTCTCTTTATCTCACTTGTTTCCATCTTTAATATAAGGGTAGGCGTACTAATTGAGCAATCCTGTCCTCCTGGACTGGCACACTCCAGGAATTGAGGAACGAATACCCAATTGAAATTTCGCCTTTACAGGTCTGAATCAACCACACCAGTGATGATATTCTGAAACTCCTTTTTGATTTTTAAACTTGATCTTCCTAAGCTTAGTCCTACAGTCCCCTACCAAGGCAATGGGGCTTATACCCCTGTGGGGATTTTTTCGAGGAGGCTCCCCTGGAAGCAGGAGACTGCATGTCTGGCCGCATAAATCTACTGCGGCAACGCCCGCTTGTGGCGGGGGGCTAATTGCTGTACTTGTGAATCAATGGCTTATTTCCTGAGAGACATTTGTGGCAGTGGGGGTTGTTGTTTCCTGAAAACCGCTGAGAAACAAAAGGGATGACTTTGCAATGCCCCACTTTGTTGCGGGCCTGAGGCTGGCCCTCCTCTCGTTTTCCCGACAGTAGTTGCCCATTTTTACATCAAATTTAGACGCCCATTGATCACCCCAATGATTTTCCGTTTTTTTACATCAATGGAACATAGGCCAGGTGGCTCTTTTACTTGTTGTTGTAGTAGCTTTAGTAGATACATTATGTTTACATTGAGACTAGGCCAATTCTTTTTTTGAATACCAATTTGACCACCATTTATAACATCATCCCCCCCCAAATGTTTCTAACCTGTCATCCTTAAACGACGCCTGGTGATTGACTTGAGCAAGAAGCATAGGCTTTATGCGATAGCTCCTCCAATTCCATCGCATGCCATAAGTCCACTCTCGAGATTACTATTGAACCCTGCGGGACACCGTTCCTTTTAATGGGCTTAATGGCTGTTTGACAAACATGATTGGCGTATTCATATGCCAATCAACTCCACTATGACTCTTAACGTGCATGCTCATCGGTAAATGAGTTTTGAGCTAGCCATCTTGAAGCTTGCTAGCAAAACAGGGAAGGGGTCTTTAGAGCCTTGTCATATTGTATTAAAGGAGGAGGCAGGGCAGGTTCCTGGGTCTTTGGTGTTCCTCGCCAGTCCCATAAGGCAGCTAGCCTAATTTGCTCAATGGCCTCATTTGGCATTAGTACTTGGTTGGTCCAACAGAGCTCCAATTTTGGACACTATTCCTAATAGTATGATTTTGCATCCTATGTCAATTGGCGGATTGGCAGGTCCCTAATTTTTTCGGACCTGTACTGGTTGCCCCATCACTCCACCCAGGTCCTTAAATTTGGTAAACTATTGAGAGGGTGAGAGTGGGGATTTTGCCAGAACTCCCAATCAGAAAAAAAGGAATGAGTCTATGTCCATTAGCAATGGAATCTAAGTAATGTTCTCATGTAAGGAGGAGTTGGGTCCATTACTTGTTTACTTCCCCTCTTTCATTTCTGTTAGCATTTTTATAGAAAAAGACTAAGTAATCTGGCTTCAGCTACGGAAACTCATCCCCTCCTTGGGACCCCTTCTCCAGGTGGTCTTCGCTTCTAATATTACTGGGGAATTGCCACGCCTCAAAATACTCCTTGTTTTCTTGCCTCAACACATAATTTTATTGTAACGCACTACCCTGTTGTATTAGGCGGTGCTGTAGGCTTAAGTCTCATGGTGGCGGGTATTGAGGATTATTGCACCCTGCACTGTGGGGCTGGGAAATGTTCCTGGCTGTCCTACCCAGATTTTCTGGGGCTGCTGATACGGTCAGTTCGGCTGGCAAGCCAGTATTGATGGGCTACTGCGGGTGGGGGTCTTATTCTTCCTACCGGCTGATATTGTGGACACTGTATTTGGATTGGCCATTTGCCATGACAGGAAACGCTAGCTTTTCGATTGATCGTCTTTTGGAGTTTGTACTTGTTTTAACATGCATTTGCGGTTGTAACGTTACAGGCATTTTGAGCTTGCTGGACGAGGAGATGGCCATCGTGGTTTAGACTCTGGATGCTTCTGCTAATTCTGGATTTTATTCTTCTACTTTTAACGTTTCGGATATACTAACCTCATGTAATTGATTAATGTCAACATTTTTCGTATTGACCGAGCCATCTGCCGTCTCCTGATTACATCATTTCACAGTGTGAACTTTCCTTTCCTTTCCTGGGCCTTCTATCCTTGCCCTCTTTTTTTCACAATCTACTGCACAGGCTTTTAGGGACATCATAATTTGGAACGCTATCTTCTTCATGTTTGCAATGGATCTAAGCTACTATTAATAACGACCCAAATCATTCCCTACTGTGAACGGAAATGGTTATTTATTTCCTTTCCTGTCTTGATTGTGTTTAATACTTTGCCAATTATTTTTCACCAATCATTTAGATCTAAAGTTCCGCTGATTCCGGAACCCATGGACAAAACATGCCTCTATTTGTTTGAAATAGCGTAATTAGATTTTTGGTCGAGGAATTTAAAATCCCCTCTTTATAAGTGAATTTTTAATTAAGCTGCGATATAGAAGGCATATTTACCCTCTTAGTTTTCCCCATTGTTACCCCAGTTTCGTCCTAGCGCAACAAGCATACCGCAAGGCTGACTGTAGTCGTTTACGACTCGGGAGATCACTCGTGCGCCTGTCCTCCAGTGACCAACGCTCCAGCGTAACCTTCACCTTAGAGAAAGCTTCCACGTGGCACAGATGAAGGGGGGTGGCCTTGCCCCTCCACACCTGTGGGTGTTTCTCGTTAGGTGAACAGAGACTTGAGGAAAAGAAATAAGAAACAGAGACACGTATAGAGAAAGAAAAGCGGGGGCCCAGGGGACCGGCGCTCAGCTTACAGAGGACCCACGCCGGCACCGGCCTCTGAGTTCCCTTAGTATTTATAGATAATTATCTTTACCATCTTAAAGATAAGGGAGTGGCAGGACAATAGGATCATTTTTAGGGAGGAAATTAGCAGTAAGACATAAGAACAAGGATCTCTGTGACATGAATAAGTTTAAAGGAAAATCCTGTGCCTTGAGATAAACCTTTTAGCAACATTGTTTCATCCTATCACATGGGGATAAACCTTGGACAATACCTAGCTTTTCTAGGAACAAAGTCACACCCTGCACGCCCAAAATCCATTAAACCTTGAGTTACCACAGCACATGTCTCTTGCAAGGACAAGGTTGGGGGTAGGGTCACAGATTAACAGCATCTCAAATACAGAACAAAATGGAGTCTCTTATGTCTACTTCTTTCTATATAGACACAGTAACAGGCTGAGGTGTGCCCCACCACATCTGGCTAATTTTTGTATTTTTAATAGAGATGGGGTTTCACCATGTTGACCAGGCTAGTCTGGAACTGCTGACCTCAAGTAATCTGCTCAACTTGGCCTCCCAAAGTGCTAGGATTACAGGCATGAGCGACCACACCCGGCCACAGGTGCCTCTTATCAAACAGGAAGCTTGAGATTTGTACATTTTATCAGATGCAAATTTTACCTCTGTGAAGGGGTGGCCTGCCCCTCCACACCTGTGGGTGTTTCTCGTTAGGTGGAACGAGAGACTTGAGAAAAGAAATAAGACACAGAGACAAAGTATAGAGAAAGAAAAGCGGGGGCCCAGGGGACGGGCGCTCAGCTTACAGAGGACCCACGCCGGCACCGGTCTCTGAGTTCCCTTAGTATTTATTGATAATTATCTTTACCATCTTAAAGATAAGGGAGTGGCAGGACAATAGGATCATTTTTAGGGAGGAAATCAGCAGTAAGACATAAGAACAAGATCTCTGTGACATGAA
>NW_026089251.1:0-5706 GCF_024542745.1 Macaca thibetana thibetana | reverse complement strand
CTGACATGGAACCAGAGGTGCTGGCTGGGGGTGTTCATTGCTTCTCTTTTCTCCCTTGCCAGACTCAGTAGAGGAAGCTGAGACCGAGCAGCCGCAGGAACAAGGTGGGTTTTGCGCGTGGCTCAGGCTTCCTCTGGTTATGAGCTGGGCCTTGGGGTAACGCGGGGGGTGGTGACAGAGCTGAGTACGGTGGGCATTGGATGCGACAGTCACCCCTCTGTGGTGTGGGCTGGGGGCTTGGAGGATGTCGCCTGAGGTGGGCCTGAACCTCCCGTCTACTCTGGCACTGGAGGCCGTGGGGTCCCACACTTCTTCCAATGAACATGCTGACCCCCGCCTGGTCCCCGACCGAGGTGGGGCATCCTTTCCAGTGCTGGGGCCCACATATAGCTGTGGGTTCCTTCTTCATGACCTGGAGAAGCTGCAGTTCACCCTGTGCTCTGCCTCAGAGATGGGAGGCCACACTGCCCTCAGCGGGTAGCAGAATTCAGAGCCTTAGGTTGCAGGGGCCTCAACTGATGTCCCTGAAAGGTCTGCTCCTTCCTGAGGGGCTGATTCAGGGAGGCCCTCCCGTCTCCCCTCTGCGGCTCTGTCTCTTCCCCTCAGGGTCCACATGTGGACAGCCTGGTGATGTGGACGCACCAAGGGCTCTTGGAATTTCCCGGGGAATGGGATCCATCCCAGTACATTTGGGATGCAGGCACAAGGTTCCAGAGGAGGCCCGGGAAGCCAGTGGGGAAGGGAAGGTTGTTGTAGGTTTGCCTCAGGGAGGGGGTGGTTCCACCCTCTGCCAAAGTCTCTGGAGCAAAGGCACGTGGCTCTCCAGCTGCCCCGGAGGCCAGGGTAGTGGCTGGGAGGGGCTGTGTGCAGAGTGTGCCAGGCCCCACCCACAAATGGGGCTTGTAGGGTCCTGGGGTGGCAGAGACTGAGCGTAGGAATGTGAGCTTCAGGCCACAGAAGCCACAAAAGGGTGAGTGGCGTGATGGTGGGGCAGCACTTGGCCCCGGGTTAGGGAAGTCTCTTTAGTCTAGAACCAGAGGGTTGAGAGGATTTAGTCAACTAATAGGTGGTGGATGAGGGGCTGGTGGTGGAGGAGGGGCTGGTGATGTAGCCTGTGTGAAGGCCCAGGGTTGAGGGAGTGGGGGTGAGTGAGCGAGGATGAGTGGGGTGTGAGTGCTGGTGAGCGGAGGTTTGATGGGGTGAGTGAATGAGAGTGTGAGCGGGGATGAGTGGGGTGTGAGTGGGGGTGAGTGAATGGGGTGTGAGTGAACAGGAGTGTGAGCGGTGATGAGTGGGTGGGGTGAGTGAGTGGGAGTGAGCAGGGGTGAGTGAGCAGGGCTTATGCAGGGAGGTGCAGAGTTGAGAGTGGGTGGGTTGGGTGCTGGATGGTGAGAAGCTCTTCTGGAGAGCTAAGCAGGGCCTGGGGCCTCAGGCTGTGGCTTGGCCTTTTCCCCAAGAGCACTGGGGAGCCATGGGGTGCTATCGAACAGTCACTGCAGACTGAGCAGTGAACGGACAGTAGGTGGGCAGGGCTGTCCGAAATCTAGGCCGCAGAGGATAGATGAGGAAGTTGAGTCCAGGGAAATGGCTGAGTCGAGGGATACTGTTGAGTCCCCTCTGCCTTGCAGCGCTTTGTCATGGCATCGTGAGACCACTCAGAGGTGCCTCCTGTGGCCTGGACCAGAGCCCCAGGGGCTGTGACCAAACCTGCCCATTTCCCAGCACAGGCCTGGCACCCACTCCTGGCCCTAGGAGGGATGAGATTTTGGAAAGGACCGTGTGAAGGGGCCCTGGTCCCACATATCTGCCCAAGGAGGGGTGGGGGGTTCTGACCCAGGCTTCTTCCCCAGGGGCATTCTCTGACTGGAAGGAGACCCTCCAGGAACCCAGCGCCCCAGCCCCCACTGCAGCCTCCTGTTGCTCCTGGCACAACAGCCTGTGACACCTCCTCCTACGAGGCCCTCCCCGGGGTGCTGGGGGATTCAGACTCGGAAATGCAGGCCAGGGAACGGGGATCATGCTTCCCTGTCTCCCCACCCTGCGCTGAACGGTCGAGGAGACCGAGGGCGGCGCTGATACCCCACATGCTTCCTTGGGGTCATTTTTGAGTCACTTTCGGTAGTTTGTGTCCTTCTAGGAGTGTGGCTGTTGTGTCTGGATGGTCTGATTTCTTGGTGTACAATTGTTCGTGGTGTTTTCATGGAATCCTTTTATTTCTGTCAGGTCGGCAATAATGTTTCCTCTTTCATTTCTGATTTTAGAAACTTGGGCTTTTAATTATTTATTTATTTATTTATTTTTATTAAAGATGGGGTCTCATCATGTTCCCCCAGGCTGGTCTTCAATGCTGGCCTCAGCGATCCTTCCACTTCCGCCTCACAAAGTGCTGGGATGACAGGCGTGCGCCATGGTGCTCAGTCTCTGATTTTAGTCATTTGTGTCCCGTCTTTCTTTTCTTGGTTAGTCTGGTGAAAGATTTGTCAATTTTGTTATTATTTTCAAAAAACCCACCTTCGGTTCTGTTGATTATGTCTTGTTTTTCCATTCTCTGTATTTTTACTTCCCATCTCCACTCTCACGTTTATTATTTTCTTCCTTTTATTCACTTTGCGTTTAGTTCTTTTTCTAGTTTCTCAAGGCGGAAGGTTAGGTTTTTGATTTGAGATTTTTCTTCTTTCTTTGAATGTAGACATTTGCAGTTATAAATTTCCCTTTCAGCACTGCCTTAGCTGCATCTTGGAATTTTTGATACGCTGTGCTTTTTTTTTTTTTTTTTTTTTTTTTTTAAGACAGAGTTTTGCTCTATTGCCCAGGCTGGGGTGCAGTGGTGCAATCTTGGCTCACTGCAACTTTTACCCAGATTCAAGCCATTCTCATGCCTCAGCCTCCCGAGTAGCTGGAATTACAGATGTATGTGCACCACCCCCCCCCCGCCTAATTTTTTTTTTTTTTTTTTTTTAATAGAGACAGGATTTCACCATGTTTCCCAGGCTGATCTCAAACTCCTGGACTCAAGCGATCCTCCCGCCTCGACTCCCACAGTGCTGGGATGAGAGGCGTGAGCCACCGCGCTGGCCCGGGCTGTGCATTTGTTTGCATTCTTCTCCAATTAGTTTTCGGTTTCCCTGATGGTCTCTTTGACTCACTGGTTGTTTAGGAGTGTGTAATTTCCACATATTTTTGAATTTCCCACATTTCCTTCACTGTCGATTTCGAGTGTTCATGCCAGTACAGCTGAAGAACACCTCTGCTTTGGTCTCAGTCCTTCTCCATTCACTGAGGCTCATTTTGTGGCCTGGCACATGGTCCGTCATGGGGAATATCCCATGGGTGCTCGAGAGGACGGTGTATTCAGCTGTTGTTGGGGGGCGTGTGTGACAGATGTCCATTCGGCGTACCTGGTTTCCTGTATTAATCTCCGGAACGTTTCTCACACTAGAAAATCAGAAGCTTTCCACTGTTCCCAGCGCCCTGGCTTTGGGAGAGGCCAGTGAGCCTGTGGCTTGGGAGCCTGGTTGCATGAGAGAAGCATGTGTGGGAACGCCAGGGGCCGGCTTTGAACCCCATTCCCCCAACATGATGCCGTGTGTGGCAGACATGACGCTTGGCTTTGCTCTCTGCGAGTTCCATCTGTGACAGGGGCTACTTGTGCCCCTGGCCTCATCAGCTCAGGCTGAAGGTGGCCCTGGTCCTGACCAGAGGGACTTTGTGAAGCAGAAATAGATGGCCTGGTGCAGGGGCCGAGCCTGGCCAGGATCTCAGCCCTGGGAGTTGTAAAGAAGGCCGGCCTGTACCATGAGCATCTGTACCAAGCTGTGCCCATGTCACGGTGTGCTTGGCATCTGCCCTTGCACAGGTGCATGGCCTGTCTGCGCTCAGGCTCCCCGCCTATGGGACCCAGGCTCACAGAGGTGAAAGAGGCAAGCATGGCGCAGGGGCCTCCGAGAACAGCCAGCCTCGCTTCAATGCTGGGAGACTAACATCTTCCATTTTGTCTTCTGCCCAGGCCAGCTGCGGGCCGTCCAGTGGCTGTGCTACTTCTACAGCGTCATCATGCCCAGGAAGGCCCAGTGTGTCATCTACCACAAGCTCCAGCTCTCCCTGACCCACAAAGTGGCCGACAAGGTGCTGGAGGGGCAGATCCTGGAGACCATCAGTCAGCTCTACCTGTCCCTGGGCACGGAGTGGTAAGGGCTGGCTTTGCAGTGGTGGAGGTGGGGGCGGGCAGGGCAGGGAGGGGGGCACAGGGAAGCTGGCTCAGGGCGCCATCAGCCCCTCTCCTTTTGATCATTTGGTTCTTTGGCATCAGATGCTTTGAGCTGGTGGGCCTGGGGTCGTCCCAGGGCTGCTGCTGGCCCGTGAGTCCCAGCTTGAGCCTCCCTTGTTGGGTCAAAGGTCATCTCAACCCCAGCAGAGGCAGTACGTGCACTCTGGGCTGTTCTTCCTATTATGGTGGCTTTTGTCATCTGATCTTTGCCTGCCCTGAATCTTCACTCCTGGCCTTCATCTGTCCCCTTAAATGTGACCACAGCAGCCACCTGTGGCTTCTCTCCCACAGAAGACAAAGCCAGTTGTGTCACCTCCTTCCCTGGGGCAGGGTTTCAAGGTCTCACGTCCCATATGTGGCCTACTCCCCTTCCCCCAAGCATCCTGACCTGGTGGGGTAACCATGGCCCTGGCCACCCCACCCATAGGGCCCAGTGACATTGCTGCAGTCACACCCCCTCGAGTGTTGGACTTACTGAGAGAGCAGGGAAGGAGCCAGATTCCATGGGGACCTGGGAGACTGGCTCCAGTCTTGGCCTCAGGTTCACAGAAGGAAATGGGCCAGTGTGCTAGAGCCATGCTTCTCAAAGTGTAGTCCCTGGACCAGTAGAGCAGCATCCATGTCACCTAGGAGTTTGTGGCAAGTGGGAGTTCTAGGGCCTGCCCCAGGCCTGTGGAGCCGGAAGCTCTGGGGGCAGGGCCAGCAAGCTATAAGGACAGGCCTCCGGGTGACTGTGATGCCTGCACACCTTGAGAATCATCGGCCCAGATAGCCTCTGAACACTAACGGCTCCTGGTGCATCTGGAGAAGACACAGGCCATGTCTGGGAGGCAGGGGAGATGGACTAGCACACTCCTCCTGCCACAGGGCAGCATGATGCTCGATTCCCTCAGAAGGATGTCCTTCATCTTTTCCATGCCGTGTGTGTTCACCCTGGCCCTCCCAGCAGCCTGGGAAGGGCAGAACACTGCACACACAAGAGGGCTGTTCCCAATCTGCACATTCCAGTTCATCTGTCGCCAGACCCACGGGAGGAGGCAGACTGGTTCCAGGAGGATGAGAGCCCTTGTTCTGACACCTGCGTCTGATTCCAGGGCCTACAAATCCGCTCTGGACTACACCAAACGAAGTCTGGAGATTTTCATTGACCTCCAGAGGAAAGAGGAGGCGGCGCATGCCTGGCTGCAAGCAGGGAAGATCTATTACATCCTGCGGCAGAGCGAGCTGGTGGACCTGTACATCCAGGTGAGTGACAAGGGATGCAGGAGGACCCCTGTGCTGTTCACTCTCTGTCCATCCACCCATCCATTCATCCTTCCATCATCTATCTGTTTACCTGCTCATCCTTCTATCCATCAATCCATCATCTATCCATCATCTTCCCATACACCTGTGGGTCCTTCCATCCATCCATCCATCCTTCCATCATCCATCCATTC
>NW_026089250.1:0-5726 GCF_024542745.1 Macaca thibetana thibetana | reverse complement strand
TTTTCTGTTCTTGTGATAGTTTGCTAAGAATGATGGATTCCAGCTGCATCCATGTCCCTACAAAGGACTCAAACTCATCCTTTTTTGATGGCTGCATAGTATTCCATGGTGTATATGTGCCACATTTTCTTATCTTTGCTATTGTGAATAGTGCTGCAATAAACATACGTGTGCATGTGTCTTTATAGCAGCATAATTTATATATCCTTTGGGTATATACCCAGTAATGGGATGGCTGGGTCATATGGTACATCTAGTTCTAGATCCTTGAGGAATCGCCATACTGTTTTCCATAATGGTTGAACTAGTTTACAATCCCACCAACAGTGTAAAAGTGTTCCTATTTCTCCACATCCTCTCCAGCACCTGTTGTTTCCTGACTTTTTAATGATTGCCATTCTAACTGGTGTGAGATGGTATCTCATTGTGGTTTTGATTTGCATTTCTCTGATGGCCAGTGATGATGAGCATTTTTTCATGTGTCTGTTGGCTGTATGAATGTCTTCTTTTGAGAAATGTCTGTTCATATCCTTTGCCCACTTTTTGATGGGGTTGTTTGTTTTTTTTCTTGTAAATTTGTTTGAGTTCTTTGTAGGTTCTGGATATTAGCCCTTTGTCAGATGAGTAGATTGCAAAAATTTTCTCCCATTCTGTAGGTTGCCTGTTCACTCTGATGGTAGTTTCTTTTGCTGTGCAGAAGCTCTTTAGTTTAATGAGATCCCATTTGTCAATTTTGGCTTTTGCTGCCGTTGCTTTTGGTGTTTTAGACATGAAATCTTTGCCCATGCCTATGTCCTGAATGGTACTACCTAGGTTTTCCTCTAGGATTTTTATGGTATTAGGTCTAACATTTAAGTCTCTAATCCATCTTGAATTAATTTTCGTATAAGGAGTAAGGAAAGGATCCAGTTTCAGCTTTCTACTTATGGCTAGCCAATTTTCCCAGCACCATTTATTAAATAGGGAATCCTTTCCCCATTTCTTGTTTCTCTCAGGTTTGTCAAAGATCAATGGCTGTAGATGTGTGGTATTATTTCTGAGGACTCTGTTCTGTTCCATTGGTCTATATCTCTGTTTTGGTACCAGTACCATGCTGTTTTGGTTACTGTAGCCTTGTAGTATAGTTTGAAGTCAGGTAGCGTGATGCCTCCAGCTTTGTTCTTTTGACTTAGGATTGTCTTGGAGATGCGGGCTCTTTTTTGGTTCCATATGAACTTTAAAGCAGTTTTTTTTCCAATTCTGTGAAGAAACTCATTGGTAGCTTGATGGGGATGGCATTGAATCTATAAATTACCTTGGGCAGTATGGCCATTTTCACGATATTGATTCTTCCTATCCATGAGCATGGTATGTTCTTCCATTTGTTTGTGTCCTCTTTTATTTCACTGAGCAGTGGTTTGTAGTTCTCCTTGAAGAGGTCCTTTACATCCCTTGTAAGTTGGATTCCTAGGTATTTTATTCTCTTTGAAGCAATTGTGAATGGAAGTTCATTCCTGATTTGGCTCTCTGTTTGTCTGTTACTGGTGTATAAGAATGCTTGTGATTTTTGCACATTAATTTTGTATCCTGAGACTTTGCTGAAGTTGCTTATCAGCTTAAGGAGATTTTGGGCTGAGACAATGGGGTTTTCTAAATATACAATCATGTCATCTGCAAACAGGGACAATTTGACTTCTTCTTTTCCTAACTGAATACCCTTGATTTCTTTCTCTTGCCTGATTGCCCTAGCCAGAACTTCCAACACTATGTTGAATAGGAGTGGTGAGAGAGGGCATCCCTGTCTTGTGCCAGTTTTCAAAGGGAATTTTTCCAGTTTTTGCCCATTCAGTATGATATTGGCTGTGGGTTTGTCATAAATAGCTCTTATTATTTTGAGGTACGTTCCATCAATACCGAATTTATTGAGCGTTTTTAGCATGAAGGGCTGTTGAATTTTGTCAAAAGCCTTTTCTGCATCTATTGAGATAATCATGTGGTTCTTGTCTTTGGTTCTGTTTATATGCTGGATTATGTTTATTGATTTGCGAATGTTGAACCAGCCTTGCATCCCAGGGATGAAGCCCACTTGATCATGGTGGATAAGCTTTTTGATGTGTTGCTGAATCCGGTTTGCCAGTATTTTATTGAGGATTTTTGCATCGATGTTCATCAGGGATATTGGTCTAAAATTCTCTTTTTTTGTTGTGTCTCTGCCAGGCTTTGGTATCAGGATGATGTTGGCCTCATAAAATGAGTTAGGGAGGATTCCCTCTTTTTCTATTGATTGGAATAGTTTCAGAAGGAATGGTACCAACTCCTCCTTGTACCTCTGGTAGAATTCAGCTGTGAATCCATCTGGTCCTGGACTTTTTTTGGTTGGGTAGGCTATTAATTGTTGCCTCAATTTCAGAGCCTGCTATTGGTCTATTCAGGGATTCAACTTCTTCCTGGTTTAGTCTTGGAAGAGTGTAAGTGTCCAGGAAATTATCCATTTCTTCTAGATTTTCCAGTTTATTTGCGTAGAGGTGTTTATAGTATTCTCTGATGGTAGTTTGTATTTCTGTGGGGTCGGTGGTGATATCCCCTTTATCATTTTTAATTGCGTCGATTTGATTCTTCTCTCTTTTCTTCTTTATTAGTCTGGCTAGTGGTCTGTCAATTTTGTTGATCTTTTCAAAAAACCAACTCCTGGATTCATTGATTTTTTGGAGGGTTTTTTGTGTCTCTATCTCCTTCAGTTCTGCTCTGATCTTAGTTATTTCTTGCCTTCTGCTAGCTTTCGAATGTGTTTGCTCTTGCTTCTCTAGTTCTTTTAATTGCGATGTTAGAGTGTCAATTTTAGATCTTTCCTGCTTTCTCTTGTGGGCATTTAGTGCTATAAATTTCCCTCTACACACTGCTTTAAATGTGTCCCAGAGATTCTGGTATGTTGTATCTTTGTTCTCATTGGTTTCAAAGAACATCTTTATTTCTGCCTTCATTTCGTTATGTACCCAGTAGTCATTCAGGAGCAGGTTGTTCAGTTTCCATGTAGTTGTTGAGCGGTTTTGATTGAGTTTCTTAGTCCTGAGTTCTAGTTTGATTGCACTGTGGTCTGAGAGACAGTTTGTTATAATTTCTGTTCTTGTACATTTGCTGAGGAGTGCTTTACTTCCAATTACGTGGTCAATTTTGGAGTAAGTATGATGTGGTGCTGAGAAGAATGTATATTCTGTTGATTTGGGGTGGAGAGTTCTATAGATGTCTATTAGGTCTGCTTGCTGCAGAGATGAGTTCAATTCCTGGATATCCTTGTTAACTTTCTGTCTCGTTGATCTGTCTAATGTTGACAGTGGAGTGTTGAAGTCTCCCATTATTATTGTATGGGAGTCTAAGTCTCTTTGTAAGTCTCTAAGGACTTGCTTTATGAATCTGGGTGCTCCTGTATTGGGTGCATATATATTTAGGATAGTTAGCTCTTCCTGTTGAATTGATCCCTTTACCATTATGTAATGGCCTTCTTTGTCTCTTTTGATCTTTGATGGTTTAAAGTCTGTTTTATCAGAGACTAGTATTGCAACCCCCTGCTTTTTTTTGTTCTCCATTTGCTTGGTAAATCTTCCTCCATCCCTTTATTTTGAGCCTATGTATGTCTCTGCGTGTGAGATGGGTCTCCTGAATACAGCAGACTGATGGGTCTTGACTCTTTATCCAGTTTGCCAGTCTGTGTCTTTTAATTGGAGCATTTAGTCCATTTACATTTAAGGTTAAGATTGTTATGTGTGAACTTGATCCTGCCATTATGATATTAACTGGTTATTTTGCTCGTTAGTTGATGCAGTTTCTTCCTAGCCTCGATGGTCTTTACATTTTGGCATGTTTTTGCAATGGCTGGTACCGGTTGTTCCTTTCCATGTTTAGTGCTTCCTTCAGGGTCTCTTGTAAGGCAGGCCTAGTGGTGACAAAATCTCTAAGCATTTGCTTATCTGTAAAGGATTTTATTTCTCCTTCACTTATGAAACTTAGTTTGGCTGGATATGAAATTCTGGGTTTAAAATTCTTTTCTTTAAGAATGTTGAATATTGGCCCCCACTCTCTTCTGGCTTGTAGAGTTTCTGCCGAGAGATCTGCTGTTAGTCTGATGGGCTTCCCTTTGTGGGTAACCCGACCTTTCTCTCTGGCTGCCCTTAAGATTTTTTCCTTCATTTCAACTTTGGTGAATCTGGCAATTATGTGTCTTGGAGTTGCTCTTCTCGAGGAGTATCTTTGTGGCGTTCTCTGTATTTCCTGGATTTGAATGTTGGCCTGCCCTACTAGGTTGGGGAAGTTCTCCTGGATGATATCCTGAAGAGTGTTTTCCAACTTGGTTCCATTTTCCCCCTCACTTTCAGGCACCCCAATCAGACGTAGATTTGGTCTTTTTACATAATCCCATACTTCTTGCAGGCTTTGTTCATTTCTTTTTCTTCTTTTTTCTTTTTTGGTTTCTCTTCTCGCTTCATTTCATTCATTTGATCCTCAATCGCTGATACTCTTTCTTCCAGTTGATCGAGTCGGTTACTGAAGCTTGTGCATTTGTCACGTATTTCTCGTGTCATGGTTTTCATCTCTTTCATTTCGTTTAGGACCTTCTCTGCATTAATTACTCTAGCCATCAATTCTTCCACTTTTTTTTCAAGATTTTTAGTTTCTTTGCGCTGGGTACGTAATTCCTCCTTTAGCTCTGAGAAATTTGATGGACTGAAGCCTTCTTCTCTCTCATCTCGTCAAAGTCATTCTCCGTCCAGCTTTGATCCGTTGCTGGCGATGAGCTGCGCTCCTTTGCCGGGGGAGATGCGCTCTTATTTTTTGAATTTCCAGCTTTTCTGCCCTGCTTTTTCCCCATCTTTGTGGTTTTATCTGCCTCTGGTCTTTGATGATGGTGATGTACTGATGGGGTTTTGGTGTAGGTGTCCTTCCTGTTTGATAGTTTTCCTTCTAACAGTCAGGACCCTCAGCTGTAGGTCTGTTGGAGATTGCTTGAGGTCCACTCCAGACCCTGTTTGCCTGGGTATCAGCAGCAGAGGCTGCAGAAGATAGAATATTTCTGAACAGCGAGTGTACCTGTCTGATTCTTGCTTTGGAAGCTTCCTCTCAGGGGTGTACTCCACCTGTGAGGTGTGGGGGTGTCAGACTGCCCCTAGTGGGGGATGTCTCCCAGTTAGGCTACTCAGGGGTCAGGGACCCACTTGAGCAGGGAGTCTGTCCCTTCTCAGATCTCAACCTCCGTGTTGGGAGATCCACTGCTCTCTTCAAAGCTGTCAGACAGAGTCGTTTGCGTCTGCAGAGGTTTCTGCTGTGTTTGTTAGTTTACTGTGCCCTGTCCCCAGAGGTGGAGTCTACAGAGACAGGCAGGTTTCCTTGAGCTGCTGTGAGCAGCAATGGCGGGCGCCCCTCCCCCAGCCTCGCTGCTGCCTTGCCCGTAGATCACAGACTGCTGTGCGCTAGCAATGAGGGAGGCTCTCCGTGGGTGTGGGACCCTCCCCGCCAGGTGTGGGATATGATCTCCTGGTGTGCCTGTTTGCCTTAAAGCGCAGTATTGGGGTGGGAGTTACCCGATTTTCCAGGTGTTGTGTGTCTCAGTTCCCCTGGCTAGGAAAAGGGATTCCCTTCCCCCTTGCGCTTCCCAGGTGAGGCAATGCCTCGCCCTGCTTCAGCTCTCGCTGGTCGGGCTGCAGCAGCTGACCAGCACCGATCGTCCGGCACTCCCCAGTGAGATGAACCCAGTA
>NW_026089249.1:0-5773 GCF_024542745.1 Macaca thibetana thibetana | reverse complement strand
TTTTTAATTAATTAATTTATTTATTATTATTATACTTTAAGTTGTAGGGTACATGTGCATAACGTGCAGGTTTGTTACATATGTATACTTGTGCCATGTTGGTGTGCTGCACCCATCAACTCATCATTTACATCAGGTATAACTCCCAATGCAATCCCTCCCCCCTCCCCCCTCCCCATGATAGGCCCCTGTGTGTGATGTTCCCCTTCCTGAGTCCAAGTGATCTCATTGTTCAGTTCCCACCTATGAGTGAGAACATGCGGTGTTTGGTTTTCTGTTCTTGTGATAGTTTGCTAAGAATGATGGTTTCCAGCTGCATCCATGTCCCTACAAAGGACGCAAACTCATCCTTTTTGATGGCTGCATAGTATTCCATGGTGTATATGTGCCACATTTTCTTAATCCAATCTGTCACTGATGGACCTTTGGGTTGATTCCAAGTCTTTGCTATTGTGAATAGTGCTGCAATAAACATACGTGTGCATGTGTCTTTATAGCAGCATGATTTATAATCCTTTGGGTATATACCCAGTAATGGGATGGCTGGGTCATATGGTACATCTAGTTCTAGATCCTTGAGGAATCACCATACTGTTTTCCATAATGGTTGAACTAGTTTACAATCCCACCAACAGTGTAAAAGTGTTCCTATTTCTCCACATCCTCTCCAGCACCTGTTGTTTCCTGACTTTTTAATGATCGCCATTCTAACTGGTGTGAGATGGTATCTCATTGTGGTTTTGATTTGCATTTCTCTGATGGCCAGTGATGATGAGCATTTTTTCATGTGTCTGTTGACTGTATGAATGTCTTCTTTTGAGAAATGTCTGTTCATATCCTTTGCCCACTTTTTGATGGGGTTGTTTGTTTTTTTCTTGTAAATTTGTTTGAGTTCTTTGTAGGTTCTGGATATTAGCCCTTTGTCAGATGAGTAGATTGCAAAAATTTTCTCCCATTCTGTAGGTTGCCTGTTCACTCTGATGGTAGTTTCTTTTGCTGTGCAGAAGCTCTTTAATTTAATGAGATCCCATTTGTCAATTTTGGCTTTTGCTGCCGTTGCTTTTGATGTTTTAGACATGAAGTCTTTGCCCATGCCTATGCTATGTCCTGAATGGTACTACCTAGGTTTTCCTCTAGGATTTTTATGGTATTAGGTCTAACATTTAAGTCTCTAATCCATCTTGAATTAATTTTCGTATAAGGAGTAAGGAAAGGATCCAGTTTCAGCTTTCTACTTATGGCTAGCCAATTTTCCCAGCACCATTTATTAAATAGGGAATCCTTTCCCCATTTCTTGTTTCTCTCAGGTTTGTCAAAGATCAGATGGCTGTAGATGTGTGGTATTATTTCTGAGGACTCTGTTCTGTTCCATTGGTCTATATCTCTGTTTTGGTACCAGTACCATGCTGTTTTGGTTACTGTAGCCTTGTAGTATAGTTTGAAGTCAGGTAGCGTGATGCCTCCAGCTTTGTTCTTTTGACTTAGGATTGTCTTGGAGATGCGGGCTCTTTTTTGGTTCCATATCAACTTTAAAGCAGTTTTTTCCAATTCTGTGAAGAAACTCATTGGTAGCTTGATGGGGATGGCATTGAATCTATAAATTACCTTGGGCAGTATGGCCATTTTCACGATATTGATTCTTCCTATCCATGAGCATGGTATGTTCTTCCATTTGTTTGTGTCCTCTTTTATTTCACTGAGCAGTGGTTTATAGTTCTCCTTGAAGAGGTCCTTTACATCCCTTGTAAGTTGGATTCCTAGGTATTTTATTCTCTTTGAAGCAATTGTGAATGGAAGTTCATTCCTGATTTGGCTCTCTGTTTGTCTGTTACTGGTGTATAAGAATGCTTGTGATTTTTGCACATTAATTTTGTATCCTGAGACTTTGCTGAAGTTGCTTATCAGCTTAAGGAGATTTTGGGCTGAGACAATGGGGTTTTCTAAATATACAATCATGTCATTTGCAAACAGGGACAGTTTGACTTCTTCTTTTCCTAACTGAATACCCTTGATTTCTTTCTCTTGCCTAATTGCCCTAGCCAGAACTTCCAACACTATGTTGAATAGGAGTGGTGAGAGAGGGCATCCCTGTCTTGTGCCAGTTTTCAAAGGTAATTTTTCCAGTTTTTGCCCATTCAGTATGATATTGGCTGTGGGTTTGTCATAAATAGCTCTTATTATTTTGAGGTACGTTCCATCAATACCGAATTTATTGAGCGTTTTTAGCATGAAGGGCTGTTGAATTTTGTCAAAAGCCTTTTCTGCATCTATTGAGATAATCATGTGGTTCTTGTCTTTGGTTCTGTTTATATGCTGGATTATGTTTATTGATTTGCGAATGTTGAACCAGCCTTGCATCCCAGGGATGAAGCCCACTTGATCATGGTGGATAAGCTTTTTGATGTGTTGCTGAATCCGGTTTGCCAGTATTTTATTGAGGATTTTTGCATCGATGTTCATCAGGGATATTGGTCTAAAATTCTCTTTTTTTGTTGTGTCTCTGCCATGCTTTGGTATCAGGATGATGTTGGCCTCATCAAATGAGTTAGGGAGGATTCCCTCTTTTTCTATTGATTGGAATAGTTTCAGAAGGAATGGTACCAACTCCTCCTTGTACCTCTGGTAGAATTCAGCTGTGAATCCATCTGGTCCTGGAATTTTTTTGGTTGGTAGGCTATTAATTATTGCCTCAATTTCAGAGCCTGCTATTGGTCTATTCAGGGATTCAACTTCTTCCTGGTTTAGTCTTGGAAGAGTGCAAGTGTCCAGGAAATTATCCATTTCTTCTAGATTATCCAGTTTATTTGCGTAGAGGTGTTTATAGTATTCTCTGATGGTAGTTTGTATTTCTGTGGGGTCGGTGGTGATATCCCCTTTATCATTTTTAATTGCGTCGATTTGATTCTTCTCTCTTTTCTTCTTTACTAGTCTTGCTAGTGGTCTGTCAATTTTGTTGATCTTTTCAAAAAACCAACTCCTGGATTCATTGATTTTTTGGAGAGTTTTTTGTGTCTCTATCTCCTTCAGTTCTGCTCTGATCTTAGTTATTTCTTGCCTTCTGCTAGCTTTCGAATGTGTTTGCTCTTGCTTCTCTAGTTCTTTTAATTGTGATGTTAGAGTGTCGATTTTAGATCTTTCCTGCTTTCTCTTGTGGGCATTTAGTGCTATAAATTTCCCTCTACACACTGCTTTAAAAGTGTCCCAGAGATTCTGGTATGTTGTATCTTTGTTCTCATTGGTTTCAAAGAACATCTTTATTTCTGCCTTCATTTCGTTATGTACCCAGTAGTCATTCAGGAGCAGGTTGTTCAGTTTCCATGTAGTTGAGCAGTTTTGATTGAGTTTCTTAGTCCTGAGTTCTAGTTTGATTGCACTGTGGTCTGAGAGACAGTTTGTTATAATTTCTGTTCTTGTACATTTGCTGAGGAGTGCTTTACTTCCAATTACGTGGTCGATTTTGGAGTAAGTACGATGTGGTGCTGTGAAGAATGTATATTCTGTTGATTTGGGGTGGAGAGTTCTATAGATGTCTATTAGGTCTGCTTGCTGCAGAGATGAGTTCAATTCCTGGATATCCTTGTTAACTTTCTGTCTCGTTGATCTGTCTAATGTTGACAGTGGAGTGTTGAAGTCTCCCATTATTATTGTATGGGAGTCTAAGTCTCTTTGTAAGTCTCTAAGGACTTGCTTTATGAATCTGGGTGCTCCTGTATTGGGTGCATATATATTTAGGATAGTTAGCTCTTCCTGTTGAATTGATCCCTTTACCATTATGTAATGGCCTTCTTTGTCTCTTTTGATCTTTGATGGTTTAAAGTCTGTTTTATCAGAGACTAGTATTGCAACCCCCGCTTTTTTTTGTTCTCCATTTGCTTGGTAAATCTTCCTCCATCCCTTTATTTTGAGCCTATGTATGTCTCTGCGTGTGAGATGGGTCTCCTGAATACAGCAGACTGATGGGTCTTGACTCTTTATCCAGTTTGCCAGTCTGTGTCTTTTAATTGGAGCATTTAGTCCATTTACATTTAAGGTTAAGATTGTTATGTTTGAACTTGATCCTGCCATTATGATATTAACTGGTTATTTTGCTCATTAGTTGATGCAGTTTCTTCCTAGCCTCGATGGTCTTTACATTTTGGCATGTTTTTGCAATGGCTGGTACTGGTTGTTCCTTTCCATGTTGAGTGCTTCCTTCAGGGTCTCTTGTAAGGCAGGCCTAGTGGTGACAAAATCTCTAAGCATTTGCTTATCTGTAAAGATTTTATGTCTCCTTCCACTTAGGAAACTTCGTTTGGCTGATATGAAATTCCTGGGTTTAAAAATTCTTCTCTTTAAGAATGTTTGAACATTGGCCCCCACTCTCTTCTGGCTTGGAGAGTTTCTGCCGAGAGGATCTGCTGTTAGTCTGATGGGCTTCCCTTTGTGGGTAACCCACCCGTTTCTCTCTGGCTGGCCCTTAAGAGTTTTTTTCCTTCAATTTGTCAACTTTGGTGAATCGCTCGGCAATATATCGGTGTCTTGGAGCTTGCTCTTCCTCGAGGAGTATCTTGGTGGCGGTTCTCTGTATTTTCCTGCTATTTGAATGTTGGCCCTGCCCTACTAGGTTGGGGAAGTTTCTCACTGGATGATATCCCTGAAGATGTTTTCCCCAACTTGGGGTCGTCCATTTTCCCCCCTACACTTTCAGGCACCCCCATCAGACGATAGATTTGGTCTTTTTTACATAATCCCATACTTCTTGCAGGCTTTGTTCATTTCATTTTTCTTCTTTTTTTCTGTTTGGTTTCTCTTCTCGCTTCATTTCATTCATTTGATGCCTCAATCGCAGATGCTCTTTCTTCCAGTTGATCGAGTCTGTTCCTGAAGCTTGGTGGATTTTGTCACGTATTTCTCATGTCATTGTTTTCCATCTCTTTCATTTTCGTTTATGACCTGCTCTGCATTAATTACGCTAGCCATCAATTCTTCCACTTTTTTTCAAGATTTTTAGGTTTCTTGCGCTGGTTACGTAATTCCTCCTTTAGACTCTGAGAAATTTGGATGGACTGATGCATTCTCTCGTCATCTCGTCAAAGTCATTCTCCGTCCGCTTGATTCCGTGCTGGCCGATGAGCTTGCGGCTCCTTTGGCCGGGGGAGATGCCTCTTATTTTTTGAACTTCCAGCTTTTCTGCCTGCTTTTCCGTCCCATCTTTGTGGTTTTATCTGCTCTGTTCTTGATGAGGTGATGTACTGAAGGGGTTTTGGTGTAGGGTGTCCTTCCTGTTTGATAGTTTTACTTCTAACAGTCAGGACCCTCAGCTGTAGGTCTGTTGGAGATTGCTTGAGGTCCACTCCAGACCCTGTTTGCCTGGGTATCAGCAGCAGAGGCTGCAGAAGATAGACTATTTCTGAACAGCGAGTGTACCTGTCTGATTCTTGCTTTGGAAGCTTCCTGTCAGGGGTGTACTCCACCCTGTGAGGTGTGGGGTGTCAGACTGACCCTAGTGGGGGATGTCTCCCAGTTAGGCTACTCAGGGGTCAGGGACCCACTTGAGCAGGGAGTCTGTCCCTTCTCAGATCTCAACCTCCGTGTTGGGAGATCCACTGCTCTCTTCAAAGCTGTCAGACAGAGTCGTTTGCGTCTGCAGAGGTTTCGGCTGTGTTTGTTATTGCCCTGTCCCCAGAGGTGGAGTCTCAGTTGAAAATGCAGAAATCACCGGTCTTCTGTGTCGCTCGCGCTGGGAGTTGGAGACTGGAGCTGTTCCTATTCGGCCATCTTGCTCCGCCCTCCT
>NW_026089248.1:0-5807 GCF_024542745.1 Macaca thibetana thibetana | reverse complement strand
CTGATCACAGATCGGCATGTAATAATAATGAAAACGTGAAATATTGCAAAAATTACCAAAATATGACACAGAGACACAAAGTGAAGACATGCTATTTGTGAAATGGTGCTGATAGACTTGCTTGATGCAACCCTTCAATTTTTAAAAAAATCACAATATTTGAGAAGCACAACAAAGCAAAGCACAATAAAATGAGGCATTCCTGTTTCAATCTCTACTCAGTTACCAGGAAAAGTAACGAGGAGCAGGTGTTGACATATAAGCTCAACTTTAGTGTCCTGATAACTGCAGAGAGGCCCCAAGGCAGGAAGGCGCTGTGTTTCTTCAGGGGTTAGTGTGATTGTTTCTTCTCTCCCCTAGAGGGCTCACACATTGACTGCAAACATTTTTCTTTCTGGGATCTGTTACCTCTTTCTTGTCTTGTCTTGGCTTTACTCTTGTCTGTAATTTCCCATCCCCCTCCCCTTCAGTCAGCCTGTGAGGCAAGCCATTTCTCTGCCAGCTTTGTGTCACACCAATCAGGACATGACTCCCATGGTGACTGAGAAGTGGCTGCCAGGTTGTCACTTGTTCTTGTCTTTCCTAAATTCTTGCCTGCGCAAAGAAAATTTTCCTATTTTGCTCATTATCGTGATAATCGAGAGCTTCCTGCCTCATCTGCTCGTCCTGCTGGCTGTCCCACCCTTTTTTTGAACACATAAAATACTTTTCAATAAGCTCTTACGTCCTTCATTCTATCTTTCTGAAGACTGATCATGAACTAAATATCAAACTTCTTATAATTCAATAATTAGTTTTTCAAAATTAAATAGATTTGTGAGGTGCCACTTGAATTCGGATTGAGTAGGTATAGTTTCGTTGGATGGGAAACATTGAACACGAAGAATAGGGATCGGAATTATTCCTAGAACACGATGTGCAGTATTATGACCAGTCCAAAGAGGACAATATGACCAGGTCAAGGACCACTCAGCAAATCATAGAGACTCCTCCAGAGAGGGAGGGGTGTGGCACCAAGATGGCCGCATGGGAACAAGGCATCCAGCCTCCAGCTACCCCAGGTGAGCGTGGACAAACAGAAGACGTGGTAAGACTCATCTGCAAAATTATACCCCCCAGAGGAACCAGCTCTACATTCTACCCATTGGCGCTGGTAATTGCCATTTATGCCCAGGTCCGCGCTTACCGCCTCGACCCCAGTGATGAGAAGCTGCAGCACATGGGCGAGGCATCTGACTCCCAACCAGTTAAGTAAAATGGGTCAGGGCAAACCTAATCTCCATATCCAAAGACCATTCGGAGACACACCCCACTCTGTCCCAACCTTTTCGCTCCCCCCCTACCTGCTAGCACCATACTCAAGAGTTATATTAACCGGCCCCTGGCAATACCCGGCGAAAATACATCCACACACTGTCAAGCGCTGGACCCACTCCGCACCTGAGGGCCTCCCCTCATTGCTAGCGACAGGCAGTTACCCTGAGATCAAACTGCAAGGCAACAGGTGAGAGCTCTGGAGGGAAGGGTGCCCGCCAGTGCAGAGGCATTAAGAAGGATAAAACAAAGCCACCCTGTGCCTAACTTCGAATGTAGGCTGGACCCACCCTACCGCGCACTGAGATTCCCTGCCAGACACATGAAAGCCACCACCATC
Source organism: Macaca thibetana thibetana (assembly GCF_024542745.1). Taxonomy (NCBI): domain Eukaryota; kingdom Metazoa; phylum Chordata; class Mammalia; order Primates; family Cercopithecidae; genus Macaca; species Macaca thibetana. The sequence continues at coordinate 4,153 of NW_026089248.1, read as the reverse complement.
ATATTGACATTGCATACGCTTCCACACCTCAAAACAACCCAGCAGACCCACCCCCATCCTCCGATGACACTGTATAGCCCTGTCCTGACATTGCCCCTGCAAAGCCGATAGCATGTAGCACACTCCCTTCCCTTTCGGTTCGCTACTCTGCGCCCCGTGCAGACTCTTAAGCCTCTACCGAGGGACCTTGACCCCCTGAGTATCCTAACTGGGAGGCAACCACCAACGTAGTTGGCAAACCGAACATCCCCCACAACCTCCACACGCTTACAACGTACCACCCTGGCGGGTAAACACCCCCTGATACACGAAAGCTTCCAGAGCAAGACTCAGACGAGCAACAGTCACTGTTCAGCAATGGTTCTAGATCTTCTCTGTAACAGCCTCCCCGCTGCTGATTAACCCAGAGCAAACAGGTTCTCCTGGGTGGACCTCAAAGCAAACTCCAACAGACCCTGCAGTCTGAGGGTCCTCTGACTGTTGGAAGGAAAACTACCTAACCAGAAAGGACACGCCACTTACCAAAACCACATCAGTCAACGGCTCATCACCATGCATCAAAGACCAAAGGCCAGATAAACCCACAAAGATTGGGAAGAAAAGGCAGTGCAAAAAAGCTGGAAGATTCCAAGACAATCGAGCGCATCTCCCCCCTCCAATCATCAACCCGCAACGGAACAAAGCTGAACGGAGAATGTCTATGATGTTGTTTAAAAAAAAAAGACTTTCTAGTCGATCAAACTGCTCAGCAGCTAAAGGGAGGAACTACGAACCACAGTGCCAAAGAAAACGAAAAACCTTGAAAATAGATTTTGAGGAAAAGGATAACTATAATAAAAAACCAATGGTAGAGAAAGAATTCCTTAAAAGCAACTGATAGAGACGAAAACCAATAACCTCGAGAACTACGTGACACATTCAACAACAGGAAGGCTTACGGTAAAACCGAACTTGAGCATCTGGAAGACAATGAGTATCGCAGACGATATGTAAGATGGAATGAATATGAAATGGAGCAAGAAAGAGAAGTCCTATAGAAATAAAGAGGAACAAGAAATAAGACAAAAAGCCTCCAAGTAAAATATGGGACAATGTATGTGAAAAGGTTACCAAATCCTAGCATCTGATCAAGGTGTGCCTGAAAAGTGAAGGGTAAAATGGAGTCCAAGATGGAAAACACTCGTTTCTGGATATGCAATTCCAGGAGAACTTTCCCCATCATAGTAAAGGTATTGCCAACAATTCAAATTCCAGGAAATACAGAGAAACCACCACAAAGAAACTTCCCATCGCGAAGAGAAGCAACTCACAAGACACATGATTGTCAGATTCACTAAAGTAGATAATGAAGGAAAAAAATGTTAAAAAGAGGCAGGCGGCCAGAGAGAAAGGTCGAGTTATCCCCACACAATGGAAGCCCCTCAGACTAACAGCAGAGCACTAGGCAGAAACCTCCTAACAAGCCAGAATCGAGAGTGGGGGCCACTATTCAAACATTTTTAAAAGAGGAAAGAATTTTATAAAACCTCCAGAATATCATATCCCATAGCCAAACTAAAGTAAATATTTTCATTAAGATAAAGTGGAGAAATAAAATCCTTTTTACAGAGTGAAGGAGCAAAAGCTTAGTCAGATTTTTGTCACCGACCGTCTTTTCTTATGAGCCCTGCCCTACCGGAGTACGCCCATGAAGGTACAGCACTAAACTAACGGAAAAGGAAACAAACGGTTAACCACACCATTGCAAAACACAATGCAAAATGTAAAGACCATTTGATGCCCTAGGAAAGAAACTAACCTGCATCAACAAAACGAGCCAAATAAACTATACCAGCTAAAATCACCATGACCCAGGATCCAAGCTTTCACAACCGTAACAATATTCACCATCAAATTTAACATTGACCTACAACTAGTCCCATTTAAAAGACACAGAACTGGCACAAATTTCAAGATAAAAATGATTCAAGAACACCATCAATGTGGGTTGTATTGCAGTGAGACCCCTGCTCACATGCAGAACACAAACAATAGGCTGGCCTCAAAAATCAAGGATGATCAAATCCTACCAAGCAAAATGGAGAACAAAAAAAAGTCAGGGGTTTGCAATACCCTAGTCCCTCCAAATAAAACAGACTTTTAAAAACCAATCAAAGATCAAATAGAGACAAAGAAGAGTCCATTACATACTGGAAAAGGATGCAAATTCAAACCAGGAAAAGCTTAACTAAAATCCTAAATATGTATGCACCCAATACAGGAGCACCCAGATTCATAAAGCAAGTCCTCCAGAGACTTACAAAGCAGACTTAGACTCCCATACAATAATAATGGGAGACTTCAACACCCCCCACTGTCGACAACATTAGACAGATCAACGAGACAGAAAGTTAACAAGGATATCCAGGAATTGAACTCAAACCTCTGCACCAAGCAGACCTAATAGACATCTACAGAACTCTCTCCCCCACTCCCAAATCAAAGGAATACACATTTTATGCTCAGCACCACATCGCACTGCATTTCCAAAATTGACCACATAGTTTGGAAGTAAAGCACTCCTCAGCAAATGTAAAATAACAAAAATTATAACAAACTGTCTCTCAGACCACAGTGCAATCAAAACTAAGAACTCAGGACTAAGAAACTCAACCAAAACCCGCTCAACTACATGGACAACCTGAACAACCTGCTCCCTGAATGACTATTGGGTACATAACGAATGAAGGCGGAAATAAAGATGTTCTTTGAAAACCAATGAGAATAAAAGAATACAACATACCAGAATCTCTGGGACACATTTAAAGCAGTATGTAGAGGGAAATTATAGCACTAAATGTCCACAAGAGAAAGCTGGAAAGATCTAAAATTGACACCCTAAACATCACAATTAAAAAAGAACTAGAGAAGCAAAGAGCAAACACATTCAAAAGCGAAAGCAGAAGGCAAGAAATAACTAAGATCAGAGCAGAAACTGAAGGAGATAGAGACACATAAAAACCTCCAAAAAATCAATGAATCCAGGAGTTGGTTTTTTGAAAAGATCAACAAAATTGATAGACTGCTAGCAAGACTAATAAAGAAGAAAAGATAGAAAAATCAAAATAGAGGCAATAGAAAATAATAAAGGGGATATCACCACCAAACCCACGGAAATGTAAACTACCATCAAGAGAATACTATATAACTACCTCCGATTGGTCAAATAAACTCGAAAAACCAAGAAGAAATTGGAATAATTTTTCTGGACAGTTACCCTCTCCGCCAAGACTAAAAACAGGAGGAAGATTTGAATCCATGAAATATGACCAATAGCAGCGGCCAAGAACCATGAACAGAGTGGCGTTGCTTTTCCTTCTGGAGTCAGAAGTGGGAAAACAAGGACCATTGTACATAGTGGATGAGGAACATGGCCAGGAGGACACAGGTGGGGCAGCTGCAGAGGCACTGGGCAGATGCCAGGCGCACTCGTAGAGGACACCCATTGCAGGGCCCAGGCAGTCCGTGGGCAGCCATTGGTTGGAGTGAGGTGACTTATAACAGCTTGAGGCAAGCCCACCAGCTCCAGCAGCGTGAAGCACATGCAGCCCCAGAAGGCCTCCAGGTAGGTGAGCATGTCTAGCAGGTGATGGTCATCCCAACGTCCCTCCATCCTGGGGAATGGGTGTGATGCAACTCCATGCCCAACGGGCTGTGGTAGGTTCCACGGCATAGAGGTGGTGAGGAGGGGGCAGGAGGTGCAGCTACCTGAGGACTGCACAGCCACCGATGCACCCAGGCTGGGTCCCCCAATCCTTGGCCCCACCCCAGAGCTGCCCGCGTTCTCTTTCTCAGTAAAATAACACAATCCTGCATACTGTTATTTTATTAGGATTATGCATTTCTGAGGAACAATAGGGCAGTAGGAGCCAATTAATTTTACATATGAGAAATACGAAGATCAAAGTAGTGAATTGACATACTCAATGTCACTCAGTTAATTATTTTAATTTCTCCAATTCCAACAATCTTCAATAAAATTTGTCCTCCTCACCTCCCAAGCCCAAACTTGGAAAATACAGATTATGTTGGAAACAAAGAATATGACATGCTACTTTCTATATGGCAAAGAAAGTTTATGGACCTGGTTATCCAAAGGAATCAGACAAAATGA
>NW_026089247.1:0-5837 GCF_024542745.1 Macaca thibetana thibetana | reverse complement strand
TTTTTTTTTTTTTTTTAATTTATTTATTATTATTATACTTTAAGTTGTAGGGTACATGTGCATAACGTGCAGGTTTGTTACATATGTATACTTGTGCCATGTTGGTGTGCTGCACCCATCAACTCGTCATTTACATCAGGTATAACTCCCAGTGCAATCCCTCCCCCTGCCCCCCTCCCCATGATAGGCCCCGGTGTGTAATGTTCCCCCTTTCTGAGTCCAAGTGATCTCATTGTTCACTTTCCCCACCTATGAGTTGAGACCATTGCGGTGTTTGGTTTTCTGTTCTGCTTGTGATAGTTTTCCTAGAATGATGGTTTCCAGCTGCATCCATGTCTTACAAAGGACACAAACTCATCCTTTTTTATGGCTGCATAGTTTTCCATGGTATATATCCTGCCACATTTTCTTAATCCAATCTGTCACTGATTGGACATTTTGGGTTGATTCCAAGTCTTTGCTATTGTGACTAGTGCCGCAATAAACATATGTGTGCATGTGTCTTTATAGCAGCATAATTTATAATCCTTTGGGTATATACCAGTAATGGGGATGCTGGGGTCCACTATGTACACTAGTTCTAGATCCTTGAGGAATCGCCATACTTTATACCATAATGGTTAACTAGTTTTTACAATCCCACCAACAGTGTAAAAGTGTCCTATTTCTCCACATCCTCTCAGCACCTGTTGTTTCCTGACTTTTTAATGATCGCCTTTCTAACTGGTGTGAGATGGGTATCTCCATTGTGGTTTTGATTTGCATTTCTTCCTGAAGGCCTGTGATGATGAGCAATTTTTTCATGGTCTGTTGGCTGGTAATGAATGTCTTCCTTTTGAGAAATGTCTCTTTCATATCGATCCTTTGCCCACTTTTTTTGATGGTGTTGTTTTGTTTTTTTTCCTTGTAAAATTTGTTTGAATTTCTTTGTAGGTTCTGGATATTAGCCCTTTGTCCCAGATGAGTTGATTGCAAAAATTTTCTCCTCCCTTCTGTAGGTTGCCCTGTTCACTCTGATGGTAGTTTCTTTTGGCTGTTGTCAGAAGCTCTTTAGTTTGAATGAGAACCCATTTGTCATTTTTTTGGCTTTTTGCTGTGCCGTTGCTTTTGGAGTTTTTAGACATGAAGTCTTTGCCCATCGGCTATTGTCCTGAAAAAAAATGGGGGGTTAAAAAACTACCTAGGTTTTCCTCTAGGATTTTTAAGGTAGTTAGTTCAAACATTTTAAGTCTCTAATCCCATCTTGAATTAATTTTCGTATGAGGAGTAATGCAAGAGATCCAGTTCAAGCCTTCATAACTTACGGCTAGCCCAAATTTCCCAGCACCATTTATTAAATAGGAGAATCCTTTCCCCATTTTTCTTGTTCTCTCAGGTTTGTCAAAGATCAGATGGCTGTAAGATGTGTGGGTATTAGTTTCTGAGGACTCTGTTCTGTTACCCATAAGGTCTATATCTCTGTTTTGGTACAAGTACCCATGCTGTTTTGGTTTACAGTAGACTTTGTAGTATAGTTTGAAGTCAGGTAGCGTGAAGCCCTCCAGCATTTGTTTTCTCTCTTGACTTAGGATTGTCTTTGGAGATAGCGGGCTCTTTTTTGGTTCCATATGAACTTTAAAGCAGTTTTTTTTTTCCAATTCCCGTGGAAGAAACACGTTGGTGAGCTTGATGGGGATGGCAATTGAATTCTATTACATTACCATTGGGCAGTAGGGCCATTTTCACGATAATGATTCTTCCTATCCATGAGCATGGTATGTTTCTACCCTTTGTTTTGTGTCACTCTTTTTATTATCACTGAGCAGTGTCTTGTAAGTTCTCCTTGAAGAGGTCCTCTTTACATCCCTTGTCAGTTTTGGATTTCCGTAGTATTTGATATCTCTATGACGCATGGTGAATGGAAGTTCCATTCCTGATTTTGGCTTCTCAGTTTGTCTGTTTTACTGGTGTATCAGAATGCTTGTGATTTTTTGCACATTAAATTTTGTATCCCTGACGACTTTGCTGATGTTGCTTATCAGCTTAAGGAGATTTTGGGCTGAGCAATGGGGTTTTCTAAATATATACAATCATGTCATCTTGCAAACAGGGACAATTTGACTTCTTCTTTTCTTACTGAATTACCCTTGATTTCTTTCTCTTGCATTGATTGCCCTAGCCAGAACTTCCAAAACTATGTTGTATAGGAGCGGTGAGAGAGGGCATCCCTGTCTTGTGTGCCAGTTTCAAAGGGAATTTTTCCAGTTTCTTGCCAGTCAGGTATGATTATAGGCTGGTGGGTTTGTCTAAATACTTCTTATTATTTTGAGGAGTACGTTCCTCAATACCGAATTTATTGAGCGTTTTTAGCATGAAGGGCTGTTGAATTTGTCAAAAGCCTTTTCTGCATCTATTGAGATAATCATGTGGTTCTTGTCTTTGGTTCTGTTTATATGCTGGATTATGTTTTATTGATTTGCGAATGTTGAACCAGCCTTGCATCCCAGGGATGAAGCCCACTTGATCATGGTGGATAAGCTTTTTGATGTGTTGCTGAATCCGGTTTGCCAGTATTTTATTGAGGATTTTTGCATCGATGTTCATCAGGGATATTGGTCTAAAATTCTCTTTTTTTTTTTGTTGTGTCTCTGCCAGGCTTTGGTATCAGGATGATGTTGGCCTCATAAAATGAGTTAGGGAGGATTCCCTTTTTTCTATTGATTGGAATAGTTTCAGAAGGAATGGTACCAACTCCTCCTTGTACCTCTGGTAGAATTCAGCTGTGAATCCATCTGGTCCTGGACTTTTTTTGGTTGGTAGGCTATTAATTATTGCCTCAATTTCAGAGCCTGCTATTGGTCTATTCAGGGATTCAACTTCTTCCTGGTTTAGTCTTGGAAGAGTGTAAGTGTCCAGGAAATTATCCATTTCTTCTAGATTTTCCAGTTTATTTGCGTATAGAGGTGTTTTATAGTATTCTCTGATGGTAGTTTGTATTTCTGTGGGGTCGGTGGTGATATCCCCTTTATCATTTTTAATTGCGTCGATTTGATTCTTCTCTCTTTTCTTCTTTATTAGTCTTGCTAGTGGTCTGTCAATTTTGTTGATCTTTTCAAAAAACCAACTCCTGGATTCATTGATTTTTGGAGAGTTTTTTGTGTCTCTATCTCCTTCAGTTCTGCTCTGATCTTAGTTATTTCTTGCCTTCTGCTAGCTTTCGAATGTGTTTGCTCTTGCTTCTCTAGTTCTTTTAATTGCGATGTTAGAGTGTCAATTTTAGATCTTTCCTGCTTTCTCTTGTGGGCATTTAGTGCTATAAATTTCCCTCTACACACTGCTTTAAATGTGTCCCAGAGATTCTGGTATGTTGTATCTTTGTTCTCATTGGTTTCAAAGAACATCTTTATTTCTGCCTTCATTTCGTTATGTACCCAGTAGTCATTCAGGAGCAGGTTGTTCAGTTTCCATGTAGTTGAGCGGTTTTGATTGAGTTTCTTAGTCCTGAGTTCTAGTTTGATTGCACTGTGGTCTGAGAGACAGTTTGTTATAATTTCTGTTCTTGTACATTTGCTGAGGAGTGCTTTACTTCCAATTACGTGGTCGATTTTGGAGTAAGTACGATGTGGTGCTGAGAAGAATGTATATTCTGTTGATTTGGGGTGGAGAGTTCTATAGATGTCTATTAGGTCTGCTTGCTGCAGAGATGAGTTCAATTCCTGGATATCCTTGTTAACTTTCTGTCTCGTTGATCTGTCTAATGTTGACAGTGGAGTGTTGAAGTCTCCCATTATTATTGTATGGGAGTCTAAGTCTCTTTGTAAGTCTCTAAGGACTTGCTTTATGAATCTGGGTGCTCCTGTATTGGGTGCATATATATTTAGGATAGTTAGCTCTTCCTGTTGAATTGATCCCTTTACCATTATGTAATGGCCTTCTTTGTCTCTCTTTGATCTTTGATGGTTTAAAGTCTGTTTTATCAGAGACTAGTATTGCAACCCCCGCTTTTTTTTGTTCTCCATTTGCTTGGTAAATCTTCCTCCATCCCTTTATTTTGAGCCTATGTATGTCTCTGCGTGTGAGATGGGTCTCCTGAATACAGCAGACTGATGGGTCTTGACTCTTTATCCAGTTTGCCAGTCTGTGTCTTTTAATTGGAGCATTTAGTCCATTTACATTTAAGGTTAAGATTGTTATGTGTGAACTTGATCCTGCCATTATGATATTAACTGGTTATTTTGCTCGTTAGTTGATGCAGTTTCTTCCTAGCCTCGATGGTCTTTACATTTTTGGCATGTTTTTGCAATGGCTGGTACCGGTTGTTCCTTTCCATGTTTAGTGCTTCCTTCAGGGTCTCTTGTAAGGCAGGCCTAGTGGTGACAAAATCTCTAAGCATTTGCTTATCTGTAAAGGATTTTATTTCTCCTTCACTTATGAAACTTAGTTTGGCTGGATATGAAATTCTGGGTTTAAAATTCTTTTCTTTAAGAATGTTGAATATTGGCCCCCACTCTCTTCTGGCTTGTAGAGTTTCTGCCGAGAGATCTGCTGTTAGTCTGATGGGCTTCCCTTTGTGGGTAACCCGACCTTTCTCTCTGGCTGCCCTTAAGATTTTTTCCTTCATTTCAACTTTGGTGAATCTGGCAATTATGTGTCTTGGAGTTGCTCTTCTCGAGGAGTATCTTTGTGGCGTTCTCTGTATTTCCTGGATTTGAATGTTGGCCTGCCCTACTAGGTTGGGGAAGTTCTCCTGGATGATATCCTGAAGAGTGTTTTCCAACTTGGTTCCATTTTCCCCCTCACTTTCAGGCACCCCAATCAGACGTAGATTTGGTCTTTTTACATAATCCCATACTTCTTGCAGGCTTTGTTCATTTCTTTTTTTTTCTTTTTTCTTTTGGTTTCTCTTCTCGCTTCATTTCATTCATTTGATCCTCAATCGCAGATACTCTTTCTTCCAGTTGATCGAGTCGGTTACTGAAGCTTGTGCATTTGTCACGTATTTCTCGTGTCATGGTTTTCATCTCTTTCATTTCGTTTATGACCTTCTCTGCATTAATTACTCTAGCCATCAATTCTTCCACTTTTTTTTCAAGATTTTTAGTTTTCTTTGCGCTGGGTACGTAATTCCTCCTTTTAGCTCTGAGAAATTTGATGGACTGAAGCCTTCTTCTCTCATCTCGTCAAAGTCATTCTCCGTCCAGCTTTGATCCGTTGCTGGCGATGAGCTGCGCTCCTTTGCCGGGGGAGATGCGCTCTTATTTTTTGAATTTCCAGCTTTTCTGCCCTGCCTGCTTTTCCCCATCTTTGTGGTTTTATCTGCCTCTGGTCTTTGATGATGGTGATGTACTGATGGGGTTTTGGTGTAGGTGTCCTTCCTGTTTGATAGTTTTCCTTCTAACAGTCAGGACCCTCAGCTGTAGGTCTGTTGGAGATTGCTTGAGGTCCACTCCAGACCCTGTTTGCCTGGGTATCAGCAGCAGAGGCTGCAGAAGATAGAATATTTCTGAACAGCGAGTGTACCTGTCTGATTCTTGCTTTGGAAGCTTCCTCTCAGGGGTGTACTCCACCCTGTGAGGTGTGGGGTGTCAGACTGCCCCTAGTGGGGGATGTCTCCCAGTTAGGCTACTCAGGGGTCAGGGACCCACTTGAGCAGGGAGTCTGTCCCTTCTCAGATCTCAAACCTCCGTGTTGGGAGATCCACTGCTCTCTTCAAAAGCTGTCTTGAGCTGCTGTGACTCCACCCAGTTCGAGCTTCCCAGCAGCTTTGTTTACTCTACTAAGCCTCAGCAGATGGGGGTGGGCGCCCCTCCCCCCGCCTCCGGCTGAGCCTGCCATTGCCGCGAGATCGCAGACTGCTG
>NW_026089246.1:0-5905 GCF_024542745.1 Macaca thibetana thibetana | reverse complement strand
TCTAGGCAGAAAAGCCAAATATCTCCAGACAAAAACTAGAACAAGAACCTATATTTGAAAACCGCTTGGTGATGTGTAGAAATCACCCTAACAGAGATTAAAACTTTCTTTGATTCAGGCAGGTTGGAAACACTCTCGTTTAGTAGAACTCTGCAAAATATCTTTTCACAACCCACTGAGGCCTATGGGAAAAAACTGAACATCCCCAGATAAAAACTAGATAGAAGTTATCTGTGAAATTCGCTCTTTGTCATGTGGGATTCATCGCACAGAGTTAAACCTTTCTTTTGAATTGAGCAGCTTGGAGACTCTCTTTTTGTAGAAAAATGCAAGGGGAAATTTGGGAGTCCATGAGGCCTCAAGGGAAAATTGAAAATCCCCAGTTACAAACTAGAAAGAAGCTATCTGTGAAAAAATGCTTCTTGATGATGTGTGGATCAACCTCACAGAGTTAAACCTTTCTTGTGATTCAGCAAGATTGAAACACTCTTGGTGTAGAATCTGTGATGGGACATTTCGGAGTCCATTGAGGCCTAAGGGGGAAAAACGAATATCCTCCATAGAAACTAGCTAGATAGAAAACTATCTGTGAAACTGCTTGGTGCGGTTTGGATCATATAATAGGGTTTAAACGTTTCTATAGATTCAACAGGTTTGGAAACACTCTTTTACAGAATCATCAAAAAGGACATTTTCAGAGTCCATTGAGGACTATGTGATGGGGAAAATAAACAGAATTCCCAAGATAAAAACTAGATAGAAGCTCTCCATGAAACTCCTTTGAGAAGTATTCATTTATCTCACTGAGATATAAACCTTCCTTTTAAACTCATCCAGTTGGAAACATTGTTTGTGTAAAATTATGTGAAGGGGGCTGGCGCGGTGGCTCAAGCCTGTAATCCCAGAGACTTTGGGAGGCCGAGATGGGTGGATCATGAGGTCAGGAGATCGAGACCATCCTGGCTACACGGTGAAACCCCAACATCTCTACTAAAAAAAAACTAGCGGGCGAGGTGGCGGGCGCTGTGAAGTCCCAGACTACTCAGGAGGGTGAGGCAGGAGAATGCATAATAAACCCAGGAGGTGGAGCTTGCAGTGAGCTGAGATCTGGCCAACTGCACTCCAGCCTGGGTGACAGAGCGAGACTCCATCTCAAAAAAAAAAAAAAAAAAAAAAAACGTGAAAGGGACATATTGAAGAGCTACATTGAGGCCTATGGGAAAAATATGAATATCCCCAGATAAAAAACTAGACAGAAAGCTATCTCTAAAAACTGCTTGGTGATGTTTGGATTTATCTGACATCGTTAAATCTTTCTTTTGATTCAGGCAGGTTGTAAACACTCTTCATGTAGAATCTGCAATGGGTACATTTGGGAGCCAATTTGGGTCCTCTGGGCGAAAAAACAGAGAATATCCCACATTAAAAACTAGAAAAGAGCTATCTGTGAAATGCTTTGAGCCGCATGGATTCGTCTAACCAAGTTTAAACATTTCTTTTGATTCAGCACATTGGAAATGCCCTTTTTGTAGAATCTTGAAGGGACATTTGGAAGCCCATGGAGGTATATGTGGAAAAAAACAGAAATATCCCCAGATAAAAAACTAGAAAGAAACTAGTTGTGAAACTGCTTTGAAATTTTTGATCAATCTCACAGAGTTACACCTTTCTTTCTATAAAGCAGGTTGGAAACTCTCTTTTTGAATAATCAGCAAAGGGATATTTTGAAGTCAACTGAAGTTAGGGAAAAAAATTGAAAATCCCAGATAAAAAATAGAATCTATCTGTGAAGCTGCTTGGTGATGCATGTATTTCATTTCACAGAGTTAAATATTTCCTTTGACTCAGCAGGTTGAAAACCACACTTTTTGTAGAATTTGCAAAGGGACATTTTGGAGCCCATTGTGGCTTATGCAGAAAACAAATATCCCCAGATAAAAACTAGAAAAGAAGTTCTCTGTGAAAGTTTGGTGATGTTAGTGGGTGCATCTTACAGAGTTAAACCTTTCTTTTAATTCAGCAGGTTAAAAACACTAAGTTTGTAGAATCTGCTCAGGGATATTTGGGAACACATTGAGGCCTATGGGTTTAAAAACAGAATAACACCAGAGGAAAACGTAGAAAGAAATCTTTCTGTGAAACTGCTTCATGATGTTGGATTCATCTCACAGAGTTAAAGTTTGTTTTGATTCAGAAGGTTAAAAACCTGTGTTTGTAGAATCTGTGAAGGGACATTTTGGGAGCCCTTTGAGATTTATGGGTAAAACCAGAAATATCCCCAGATAAAAACTAGAAATAAACTTTACTTGAACACTGCCTTGTGATGTGTCAATTCATCTGACAGAAATAATCCTTTATTTTTGATTGACAGGTTATAGTAACACGTTCTTTGAAGAATCTGTGAAGGGACTTTGGGGGTTGTGAGCCCCAGTGAGGTCTATGGGGAAAAAGCGAAATAACACTGATAAAAACTAGAAATACGCTATCTGTGAAACTGCTTTGTGATGTGTGGGATTCATCTCACAGAATTAAACCTTTCTTTTGATTTCAGCAGGTTGGAAACTCTTAGTGTAAAATCTGCAAAGGGCGCATTACAGAGCCCATGGAGGTGTATGGGGAAAAACCAAAAATCCCCAGATATAACACTAGAAGAAGCTACCTGTGAAAACTGGTTTGGATGTGTGGATTCATCTCTCAGAGTTATGCTTTTGTTTACATTTAACAGGGATATAAAACTCTTTTTGTAGAATCTACAAAGGGACATTACAGAGCCATTTTAAGGCTATGATGAAAAACTGAACTATTCCCAGATAAAAACAGGAAAGAAGCTGTTATGAAAATGCTTTGTGATATGTGTATTCTTCTCATAGAGGTAAACTCTTTCTTTGATTCAACAGGTTAGAAACACTTTTTTTTGTGGAATCTGTGAAGGGGAAATTTGGCGTCGAGATCATTGAGGTCTAAGGGAAAAAAGAAAAGTATATATCCATATAAAAAACTAGGAAGATATTATCTATTGAAAATTGCTTAGTGATATGTGGGTTTTATCTCACAAAGTTAAGCGTTTCTTTTGACTGAATAAGTTGAAAAACACTCTTTTTTGTAGGATCTGTGTAAGTCCATTTGGGAGTCCATTGAGGTCTATGAGGAAACAAAACTGAACATACTAGAAAAAAAATCTAGAAAGAAGCTGTCTTTGAAACTCCTTTGTGATGTGTCAATTCATCTCACAGAGTTAATCTTTTCTTTTGATTCAGCAAGTTGGAAGCACTATTTTTGTAGACTCTGCAAAGAAAAAAAAAACATTTGGGAGCCTGTTGATAGACCTATGGGGAAAAAACCGAATATTTCCAGAGAAAAAACTAGGAAAGAAGCTATTTGTGAAACTGTCTTGTTTTGTGTGCATTAATTCATAGAGTTAAAAACTTTCCTTGTGATTCAGCAGGTTTGAAAACATTCTTTTTGTTAGAATCTGCGAAGGTAATTTTGGGGAAACGCCTTGAGGTCTACGGGGGAATAACGAATTATCCTTAGCTAAATAGAAAGAAGCACTCCGTGAAAACTGCTTGGTGATGTGTGGATTCTTCTCACACATTTCAACCTTTCTTTTGATTCATCAGGTTTGATACATTCTCTTTTTAGAATCTGTGAAGGGACATTTTGGATTGGGGTCCTTGTAGAAAAACTGTATATCCCCAGATAAATACTAGAAAGAAGTGATCAGTGAAACTGCTTTGTGATGTGTGTATTCACCTCAAAGAGTTAAATCTTTCTTTTGATTCACGAGGTTGGAAACTATCTTTCTGTTGAATCTGCAAAGGGACATTTGGGATTCTATTGAGGCCTATGAGGAAAAACTAAATATCACCAGTTATTATCCAGAAAGAAACTATCTGTGAAACTGGTTTGTGACATGTCAATTCATCTCATAGAGTTAAACTTTTCTTTTGATTCAGCAGGTTGGAAACACCCTTTTTGCAGAATTTGCAAAGAAACATTTGGGAGCCGATTGAGGACTATGGGGAAAACCAAATATTCTCAGAGGAAAAATAGAATGAAGCTATTTCTGAAACTGCTTTGTGATGTGTGGATTAATTTCACAGAGTTAAACCTTTCCTTTGATTCAGCAGGTTGGGAACCCTTTCTTTTTTGTAGTTTCAGCAAAGGGACATTTGCGAGCCCATTGAGGCCTATGAGGAAAAACCGAATATACCTAGTAAAGAATAGAAATAAGGTATCTGTGAAACTGCTTTGAGATGTGTGGATTAATCTCAGAGAGTTAAATTTTTCTTTAGATTTATCAGGTTGGAAAAACTTTTTCTGTAAAATCTGCAAAGGGATATGTTGGAGCCCATTGAAGCTTATAAGGAAAAACAATATCCAAAGGTAAAAACTAGAGAGAAGCTATCTGTGAAACTGCTTTGTGATGGGTGGATTAATCTTACAGAGTTTAACTTTTCTTTTAATTCAGGAGGTTAAAAAGAGTCTTTTCCTACAATCTGGGAAGCGACATTTGGGAGCCCATTGAGGCCTATGGGGAATAACCAAATAATCCTAGATAAAAACTAGAAAGAAGCTATCTTCGAAATTGCTTTGTGATGTGTGGATTCATCTATCATAGGTAAACCTTTCATTGATTCAGCATGTTGGAAACACTCCTATTGTAGAATCTGTGAGGGGACATTTGGGAGCCCACTGAGGCACAGGGGGAACAACTGAATATTCACAGATATAAACTATAAATAAGATACCTGTGAATTTGTGTTGTGAGGTGTGGATTCATGTCATAGAGTTTAACCTTTCTTTTGATACAGCAGGTTGGAAACACTTTTTGTAGAATATTTGAAGGGACACTTGGGAGCCCACTGAGGCATATTCAGAAAAAAAAAATAGCCCCAAATAAAAACTAGATAGAAGCTTTCTGTGAAACTGCTTTGTGATGGGTAGATTCAACTCACAGAGTTAAACATTTCTTTTGATTCAATATGTTATCAACACTCATTTTGTGAATCTGCAAAGGGATTTGTCAGAGCCCATTGAGTCCTACAATGAAAAACTGAGTATCCAGAGATTAAAACTAGAGAGAAGCGATCTGTGAAACTGCTTTGTGATGTATAGATTCATCTTACAGACTTTAAATTTTGTTTTAATTTAGCAGGTTGGAAAAAATCTTTTCCTAGAATCTGTGAAGAGACATTCAGGAGCCCATTGAGGCCTATGGGGAAAATCTGAATATCCCCAGATAAAAACTAGAAAGAATCTATCTTGTAGAATCTGTGAAAGAATTTTTCCAAGCCCATTGAAGCCTAAAACGAGAAACCAAATATCCATAGATTAAAAACTAGAAAGATGCTATCTTTTAAACTGCTTTGGGATATGTGGATTCATATCACAGAGTTAAAATTTTCTTTTGAATCAGTAGGTTGACAACTCTCTTTATGTGGAATCTGTGAAGGGACATTTGGGAGCCCATTGAGGCCTATGGGGAAAGATCAAATATCCCCAGATAAAAACTAGAAAGAAGCTATCTTTGAAACTGCTTTGTAATGAGTGGATTCATATCACAGCGTTAAACCCTTCTTTTGATTCATCAGGTTGGAAACACTCTCTTTGTAGAATATGTAAAAAGACACTTGGGAGCCCTCTGAGGCCTATGGAGAAAAACTGATACCCCCAGATAAAAGCTACAAAGAATCTTTCTGTGAAACTGCTTTATGATGTGTGGTTTCATTACATGGAGTTAAATTTTTCTTCTGATTCAGCAGGTTGGAAATACTTTTTTTGTCATAGATTTTGTCCCAAAATCTTCAAAGGGACATTTTGGAGCCCATTGAAGCCTATGGAGAAAATCTGAATATCCCTAGATAAAAACAGGAAAGAAGCTATCTGTGGAACTGCTTTGGGA